>NW_027285016.1:260000-317236 GCF_040894005.1 Engystomops pustulosus | reverse complement strand
CCCTGATCTGCTGCTCTTATGTTATGTGATTTTTGGCGCAGGGCCCGTGTCCAGCAGAGACGGATGAGTCACTAGGACGGGTCCGTGCGGCTCTTATAAGACGCAGATAATGAGACGTTTGTTTATTTGTCCTCTCAATTATCGTAAGGAAACATTTATTTCAAGAAAAACAAGAACTTCATGACTTCAGACGTGTAATCCCCGGATTTTTATTTCTTACGTAAATATTTAAGCAAAACGAATCTGGTTACGTCTTCTCTCAGGGAGGAGATTGGCACCGAACTGCAGCTCTTTGGGGTTTGGACTCCCTAAGTCCTTCTTATGTACTTAGTGGGTCACATGTTTCAGCGTGTCCCCTTCTTCCCATTGTCAGCGTGTCCCTGTCCTGTCCCCCAAGTGTCAGCGTGTCCCTGTCCTGTCCCCCAAGTGTCAGCGTGTCCCTGTCCTGTCCCCCAAGTGTCAGCGTGTCCCTGTCCTGTCCCCCAAGTGTCAGCGTGTCCCTGTCCTGTCCCCCCAAGTGTCAGCGTGTCCCTGTCCTGTCCCCCAAGTGTCAGCGTGTCCCTGTCCTGTCCCCCCAAGTGTCAGCGTGTCCCTGTCCTGTCCCCCAAGTGTCAGCGTGTCCCTGTCCTGTCCCCCAAGTGTCAGCGTGTCCCCGTCCTGCCCCACAAGTGTCAGCGTGTCCCTGTCCTGTCCCCCAAGTGTCAGCGTGTCCCTGTCCTGTCCCCCCAAGTGTCAGCGTGTCCCTGTCCTGTCCCCCAAGTGTCAGCCTGTCCCTGTCCTGCCCCACAAGTGTCAGCGTGTCCCTGTCCTGTCCCCCAAGTGTCAGCGTGTCCCTGTCCTGTCCCCCCCAAGTGTCAGCGTGTCCCTGTCCTGTACCCTAAGTGTCAGCGTGTCCCTGTCCTGTCCCCCAAGTGTCAGCGTGCCCCCGTCCTGTCCCCCCAAGTGTCAGCGTGTCCCTGTCCTATCCCCCCAAGTGTCAGCGTGTCCCTGTCCTGTCCCCCCAAGTGTCAGTGTGTCCCTGTCCTGTCCCCCAAGTGTCAGCGTGTCCCTGTCCTGTCCCCCAAGTGTCAGCGTGTCCCTGTCCTGTCCCCCCAAGTGTCAGCGTGTCCCTGTCCTGTCCCCCAAGTGTCAGCGTGTCCCTGTCCCCCCCCATGTGTCAGCGTGTCCCTGTCCTGTCCCCCAAGTGTCAGCGTGTCCCTGTCCTGTCCCCCCAAGTGTCAGCGTGTCCCTGTCCTGTCCCCCCAAGTGTCAGCGTGTCCCTGTCCTGTCCCCCCAAGTGTCAGCGTGTCCCTGTCCTGTCCCCCCAAGTGTCAGCGTGTCCCTGTCCTGTCCCCCCAAGTGTCAGCGTGTCCCTGTCCTGTCCCCCCAAGTGTCAGCGTGTCCCTGTCCTGTCCCCCCAAGTGTCAGCGTGTCCCTGTCCTGTCCCCCCAAGTGTCAGCGTGTCCCTGTCCTGTCCCCCCAAGTGTCAGCGTGTCCCTGTCCTGTCCCCCCAAGTGTCAGCGTGTCCCTGTCCTGTCCCCCCAAGTGTCAGCGTGTCCCTGTCCTGTCCCCCCAAGTGTCAGCGTGTCCCTGTCCTGTCCCCCCAAGTGTCAGCGTGTCCCTGTCCTCTCCCCCCAAGTGTCAGCGTGTCCCTGTCCTGTCCCCCCAAGTGTCAGCGTGTCCCTGTCTTGTCCCCCCAAGTGTCAGCGTGTCCCTGTCCTGTCCCCCCAAGTGTCAGCGTGTCCCTGTCCTGTCCCCCCAAGTGTCAGCGTGTCCCTGTCCTGTCCCCCAAGTGTCAGCGTGTCCCTGTCCTGTCCCCCCAAGTGTCAGCGTGTCCCTGTCCTGTCCCCCAAGTGTCAGCGTGTCCCTGTCCTGTCCCCCCAAGTGTCAGCGTGTCCCTGTCCTGTCCCCCAAGTGTCAGCGTGTCCCTGTCCTGTCCCCCAAGTGTCAGCGTGTCCCTGTCCTGTCCCCCAAGTGTCAGCGTGTCCCTGTCCTGTCCCCCCAAGTGTCAGCGTGTCCCTGTCCTGTCCCCCCAAGTGTCAGCGTGTCCCTGTCCTGTCCCCCCAAGTGTCAGCGTGTCCCTGCCCTGTCCCCCAAGTGTTAGCGTGTCCCTGTCCTATCCCCCCAAGTGTCAGCGTGTCCCTGTCCTGTCCCCCCAAGTGTCAGGGTGTCACTGTCCTGTCCCCCCAAGTGTCAGCGTGTCCCTGTCCTGTCCCCCCAGGTGTCAGCGTGTCCCTGTCCTGTCCCCCCTAGTGTCAGCGTGTCCCTGTCCCCCCAAGTGTCAGCGTGTCCCTGTCCTATCCCCCCAAGTGTCAGCGTGTCCCTGTCGTGTCCCCCCAAGTGTCAGCGTGTCCCTGTCCTGTCCCCCAAGTGTCAGCGTGTCCCTGTCCTGTCCCCCAAGTGTCAGCGTGTCCCTGTCCTGTCCCCCAAGTGTCAGCGTGTCCCTGTCCTGTCCCCCAAGTGTCAGCGTGTCCCTGTCCTGTCCCCCCAAGTGTCATCGTGTCCCTGTCCTGTCCCCCCAAGTGTCAGCGTGTCCCTGTCCTGTCCCCCCAAGTGTCAGCGTGTCCCTGTCCTGTCCCCCTACGTGTCAGCGTGTCCCTGTCCTATCCCCCCAAGTGTCAGCGTGTCCCTGTCCTGTCCCCCCAAGTGTCAGCGTGTCCCTGTCCTGTCCCCCCAAGTGTCAGCGTGTCCCTGTCCTGTCCCCCCAAGTGTCAGCGTGCCCCTGTCCTGTCCCCCCAAGTGTCAGCGTGTCCCTGTCCTGTCCCCCCAAGTGTCAGCGTGTCCCTGTCCTCTCCCCCCAAGTGTCAGCGTGTCCCTGTCCTGTCCCCCCAAGTGTCAGCGTGTCCCTGTCCTGTCCCCCCAAGTGTCAGCGTGTCCCTGTCTTGTCCCCCCAAGTGTCAGCGTGTCCCTGTCCTGTCCCCCCAAGTGTCAGCGTGTCCCTGTCCTGTCCCCCCAAGTGTCAGCGTGTCCCTGTCCTGTCCCCCAAGTGTCAGCGTGTCCCTGTCCTGTCCCCCCAAGTGTCAGCGTGTCCCTGTCCTGTCCCCCCAAGTGTCAGCGTGTCCCTGTCCTGTCCCCCCAAGTGTCAGCATGTCCCTGTCCTGTCCCCCCAAGTGTCAGTGTGTCTCTGTCCTATCCCCCCAAGTGTCAGCGTGTCCCTGTCCTGTCCCCCCAAGTGTCAGCGTGTCCCTGTCCTGTCCCCCCAAGTGTCAGCGTGTCCCTGTCCTGTCCCCCCAAGTGTCAGCGTGTCCCTGTCCCCAAGTGTCAGCGTGTCCCTGTCCTGTCCCCCAAGTGTCAGCGTGTCCCTGTCCTATCCCCCCAAGTGTCAGCGTGTCCCTGTCCTGTCCCCCCAAGTGTCAGCGTGTCCCTGTCCTGTCCCCCAAGTGTCAGCGTGTCCCTGTCCCCAAGTGTCAGCGTGTCCTTGTCCTGTCCCCCAAGTGTCAGCGTGTCCCTGTCCTATCCCCCCAAGTGTCAGCGTGTCCCTGTCGTGTCCCCCCAAGTGTCAGCGTGTCCCTGTCCTGTCCCCCCAAGTGTCAGCGTGTCCCTGTCCTGTCCCCCCAAGTGTCAGCGTGTCCCTGTCCTGTCCCCCCAAGTGTCAGCGTGTCCCTGCCCTGTCCCCCAAGTGTTAGCGTGTCCCTGTCCTATCCCCCCAAGTGTCAGCGTGTCCCTGTCCTGTCCCCCCAAGTGTCAGGGTGTCACTGTCCTGTCCCCCCAAGTGTCAGCGTGTCCCTGTCCTGTCCCCCCAGGTGTCAGCGTGTCCCTGTCCTGTCCCCCCTAGTGTCAGCGTGTCCCTGTCCCCCCAAGTGTCAGCGTGTCCCTGTCCTGTCCCCCCAAGTGTCAGCGTGTCCCTGTCGTGTCCCCCCAAGTGTCAGCGTGTCCCTGTCCTGTCCCCCCAAGTGTCAGCGTGTCCCTGCCCTATCCCCCAAGTGTTAGCGTGTCCCTGTCCTATCCCCCCAAGTGTCAGCGTGTCCCTGTCCTGTCCCCCCAAGTGTCAGGGTGTCACTGTCCTGTCCCCCCAAGTGTCAGCGTGTCCCTGTCCTGTCCCCCCAGGTGTCAGCGTGTCCCTGTCCTGTCCCCCCTAGTGTCAGCGTGTCCCTGTCCCCCCAAGTGTCAGCGTGTCCCTGTCCTATCCCCCCAAGTGTCAGCGTGTCCCTGTCCTATCCCCCCAAGTGTCAGCGTGTCCCTGTCCTGTCCCCCCAAGTGTCAGCGTGTGCCTGTCCTGTCCCCCCAAGTGTCAGCGTGTCCCTGTCCCCCCAAGTGACAGCGTGTCCCTGTCCTATCCCCCCAAGTGTCAGCGTGTCCCTGTCCTATCCCCCCAAGTGTCAGCGTGTCCCTGTCGTGTCCCCCCAAGTGTCAGCGTGTCCCTGTCTTGTCCCCCAAGTGTCAGCGTGTCCCTGCCCTATCCCCCCAAGTGTCAGCGTGTCCCTGTCCTGTCCCCCAAGTGTCAGCGTGTCCCTGTCCTGCCCCCCAAGTGTCAGCGTGTCCCTGTCGTGTCCCCCCAAGTGTCAGCGTGTCCCTGTCGTGTCCCCCAAGTGTCAGCGTGTCCCTGCCCTATCCCCCCAAGTGTCAGCATGTCCCTGTCCTGTCCCCCCAAGTGTCAGTGTGTCCCTGTCCTGTCCCCCCAAGTGTCAGCGTGTCCCTGTCCTGCCCCCCAAGTGTCAGCGTGTCCCTGTCGTGTCCCCCCAAGTGTCAGCGTGTCCCTGTCGTGTCCCCCCAAGTGTCAGCGTGTCCCTGTCCTGTCCCCCAAGTGTCAGCGTGTCCCTGTCCTGTCCCCCCCAAGTGTCAGCGTGTCCCTGTCCTGTCCCCCAAGTGTCAGCGTGTCCCTGTCCTGTCCCCCCAAGTGTCAGCGTGTCCCTGTCCTGTCCCCCAAGTGTCAGCGTGTCCCTGTCCTGTCCCCCCAAGTGTCAGAGTGTCCCTCTCCTGTCCCCCAAGTGTCAGCGTGTCCCTGCCCTGTCCCCCAAGTGTCAGCGTGTCCCTGTCCTGTCCCCCCCAAGTGTCAGCGTGTCCCTGTCCTGTACCCTAAGTGTCAGCGTGTCCCTGTCCTGTCCCCCCAAGTGTCAGCGTGTCCCTGTCCTGTCCCCCCAAGTGTCAGCGTGTCCCTGTCCTGTCCCCCCAAGTGTCAGCATGTCCCTGTCCTGTCCCCCCAAGTGTCAGCGTGTCCCTGTCCTGTCCCCCCAAGTGTCAGCATGTCCCTGTCCTGTCCCCCCAAGTGTCAGCGTGTCCCTGTCCTGTCCCCCCAAGTGTCAGCGTGTCCCTGTCCTGTCCCCCCAAGTGTCAGCATGTCCCTGTCCTGTCCCCCCAAGTGTCAGTGTGTCCCTGTCCTGTCCCCCCAAGTGTCAGCATGTCCCTGTCCTGTCCCCCCAAGTGTCAGCGTGTCCCTGTCCTGTCCCCCCAAGTGTCAGCGTGTCCCTGTTCTGTACCCTAAGTGTCAGCGTGTCCCTGTCCTGTCCCCCCAAGTGTCAGCGTGTCCCTGTCCTGTCCCCCCAAGTGTCAGCGTGTCCCTGTCCTGTCCCCCCAAGTGTCAGCGTGTCCCTGTCCTGTCCCCCAAGTGTCAGCGTGTCCTTGTACCCCCAAGTGTTAGCATGTCCCTGTCCTGCCCCACAAGTGTCAGCGTGTCCCTGTCCTGTCCCCCAGGTGTCAGCGTGTCCCTGTCCTGTCCCCCAAGTGTCAGCGTGTCCCTGTCCTGTCCCCCAAGTGTCAGCGTGTCCCTGTCCTGTCCCCCAGGTGTCAGCGTGTCCCTGTCCTGTCCCCCAAGTGTCAGCGTGTCCCTGTCCTATCCCCCCAAGTATCAGCGTGTCCCTGTCCTGTCCCCCCAAGTGTCAGCGTGTCCCTGTCCTATCCCCCAAGTGTCAGCGTGTCCCTGTCCTGTCCCCCAAGTGTCAGCGTGTCCCTGTCCTGTCCCCCAAGTGTCAGCGTGTCCCTGTCCTGTCCCCCAAGTGTCAGCGTGTCCCTGTCCTGTCCCCCAGGTGTCAGCGTGTCCCTGTCCTGTCCCCCCAAGTGTCAGCGTGTCCCTGTCCTGTCCCCCCAAGTGTCAGCGTGTCCCTGTCCTGTCCCCCAAGTGTCAGCGTGTCCCTGTCCTGTCCCCCAAGTGTCAGCGTGTCCCTGTCCTATCCCCCCAAGTATCAGCGTGTCCCTGTCCTGTCCCCCCAAGTGTCAGCGTGTCCCTGTCCTGTCCCCCAAGTGTCAGCGTGTCCCTGTCCTGTCCCCCAAGTGTCAGCGTGTCCCTGTCCTGTCCCCCAAGTGTCAGCGTGTCCCTGTCCTATCCCCCCAAGTATCAGCGTGTCCCTGTCCTGTCCCCCCAAGTGTCAGCGTGTCCCTGTCCTGTCCCCAGTGCGTCCTTGTCCCGTCTTGTGCTGTACCCAGAGTTTTGTGACTCCCTTTGTGCTGTACAATCCTCTCTTCCTGTCTGACCTGATTCGCTCTTCTTGCTGCATTGTACGTTACAAGTCACAGAACGATGGAACTTGCAGACGTTGCTCCAGCTGTGAGAACATCTCATACCTTCTGTCATATTCTGGGGAGACGTCCAGCGCTCAGCATTGTCTACGGATCAATAGAAGTCTAAACATTCCCCTGTCCACAAAATATCTCCTGAAAATCTCCTGCAACATAAAAGAGAAGAATATTTCTCTTTGCGAGGTCCTGCGGCCACGAGGAAGATACATGGAGCCTGAGCTGCTCCATGAGAAGGAGGCCCCTTCATATGATGTTTCTCCAAAAAGTACCAAAATAATACAATTTGTTGTTGCAATTGTTCGGACAATCAGGACTCTGGGAAACAGTCTGGTAATAGTGACACTTATAGTAATGTTGCTCCTCCAGGTGTGTCATGTGAGTGACTATGGAGAAGGAGCTGGGGAGGAGGTTACTTTGTTGGCTGCAGATGCACAATCACATTTGGTAACCATTGTGTTTGCTGTGATTTCTGTGTAATTGATGTTATGGCTACATATGAAAGAGGCAGCTGCTAGAAGTTTCCTAAAAAGAACCAGGGGTGTTGTCTGGAATAGAGACAATACATTGAGCTCCTCTGATATCTGACTGCAGGTGATGCTTCATTTCATACTGGGGCTCATTTACTAAGAAAGTAGGAACTGCTGTAAAAGTTCTCTTCTCTTATATACCGGTAATGTTGGGTGCGACCAATTCATTCAGAGCGCGCTGTCATGAATCTGTCACTTCCGTGCACTGGCCCGACAGAATTCACCAACTTTTTTGTGTTGCACCTTTTAAAAGGTTATCCGTGTTGAGGGATAATTTAGGGCCAGGCTGGGGCGGGCTATTTAAAATAAATAAACGTGTACTTACCTCCTCCGGCGCTGGTCCGTCTCATCCGGTTTGTTTACAAGGGTGCACAGGGAGCTTCCTCCCGGCCGGTTCCCATCCGACACCATCTCCCAGCGCTTACAATGCTGAGAGATAGGGGCGGATGGCAGGAGCCGGCCACACCGCCGGCCAGAAGCTCCTGTGCGCGGATTCTGTGCTCCAGTAAACAAACAGGGGCACGGGTCAGAAGGACCGCTGCGCCGGAGGAGGTAAGTACACGTTTATTATTTTTATATAGCCCGCCTCAGCCCTGCCCTAAGTAACTTCTTAAACCCGGATAACCCCTATAACATAGGGAGGGTGACAGAATTTGCAAGCTAAATACAGCGCATGGTCCGACTGAGCGCCGGGACGCCCTCTAATTTGTGTCGCACAGTGGCCGCGCCACAAATGTACAAAAATACTCGTGCAAGCAGTTTACACCTAAAAGAACGTGCAAAGTGCGACAGAAAACTGGCGTAAAATACGATGGAAAAAATATATTGAAATTCCGGCTCACCTGCCCGGGGTCAGTTCATAAGTAGTTTTCTTTGGGGCCGTGCACATGGAGCAAAGGCTGGTGCGGCTCCAGAGTCAGGAATCAGAGAAAAGCTTCCAGCACATTGAAACATTGTCAGTAAAATTCCAAATTCTTTATGTCATCTTGTTAAAAAACTTTCTTAAAAATGTTTGTAGTCCATCATGAGGGAGAGGAGGTCGCGGGTTACGTGTTTCAAGCTCTAGTATAAGCGTACGGTCAGTAACGGATGCGTTTTTATACGACTGAACACGCATGCTCTAAAACAGACTAAA
Source organism: Engystomops pustulosus (assembly GCF_040894005.1). NCBI lineage: Eukaryota > Metazoa > Chordata > Amphibia > Anura > Leptodactylidae > Engystomops > Engystomops pustulosus. The sequence goes on along the minus strand of NW_027285016.1, from coordinate 309,142 downwards.
AACGCCACGCGTGGATCACCCTTAGGTTTTCGTGTCCAGAAAGGAAACTATGGTGGTCTGGTATAACCTATTCCATGGTAAGACCTGAGTTATCAGAGGTCCTATTGAGATATTCCAGAAAATGATGCAAGATCCAAGGATCTACACCGAATAGTATCCCACGTCTTATCCCACTTGTCATTAACATTACTTTACAACCTTCTGCTCAGTCACTAAATGGAAAAGCAGATGCAGAACATTACAACGGAGTGAACATCTGCAGAAATCTTCTGTACATGATCCAATATACAGATCTCCAGTCTTCATGTTCAACCATCTATATTCACACTGATATTCCTGGGCAACAGATTAGCTGTGTATAACCCTGCTGTGTCCTGTGCACCTGATAACACTGCGTATAATACAGTATAACCCTGCTGTGTCCTGTGCACCTGATAACACTGTGTATAATACAGTATAACCCTGCTGTGTCCTGTGCACCTGATTACACTGTGTATAATACAGTGTAACCCTGCTGTGTCCTGTGCACCTGATAACACTGTGTATAATACAGTATAACCCTGCTGTGTCCTGTGCACCTGATAACACTGTGTATAATACAGTATAACCCTGCTGTGTCCTGTGCACCTGATAACACTGTGTATAATACAGTATAACCCTGCTGTGTCCTGTGCGCCTGATAACACTGTGTATAATACAGTATAACCCTGCTGTGTCCTGTGCACCTGATAACACTGTGTATAATACAGTATAACCCTGCTGTGTCCTGTGCACCTGATAACACTGTGTATAATACAGTATAACCCTGCTGTGTCCTGTGCACCTGATAACACTGTGTATAATACAGTATAATCCTGCTGTGTCCTGTGCACCTGATAACACTGTGTATAATACAGTATAACCCTGCTGTGTCCTGTGCACCTGATAACACTGTGTATAATACAGTATAACCCTGCTGTGTCCTGTGCACCTGATAACACTGTGTATAATACAGTATAACCCTGCTGTGTCCTGTGCACCTGATAACACTGTGTATAATACAGTATAACCCTGCTGTGTCCTGTGCTCCTGATAACACTGTGTATAATACAGTATAACCCTGCTGTGTCCTGTGCACCTGATAACACTGTGTATAATACAGTATAACCCTGCTGTGTCCTGTGCACCTGATAACACTGTGTATAATACAGTATAACCCTGCTGTGTCCTGTGCTCCTGATAACACTGTGTATAATACAGTATAACCCTGCTGTGTCCTGTGCTCCTGATAACACTGTGTATAATACAGTATAACCCTGCTGTGTCCTGTGCTCCTGATAACACTGTGTATAATACAGTATAACCCTGCTGTGTCCTGTGCACCTGATAACACTGTGTATAATACAGTATAACCCTGCTGTGTCCTGGGCTCCTGATAACACTGTGTATAATACAGTATAACCCTGCTGTGTCCTGTGCACCTGATAACACTGTGTATAATACAGTATAACCCTGCTGTGTCCTGTGCTCCTGATAACACTGTGTATAATACAGTATAACCCTGCTGTGTCCTGTGCTCCTGATAACACTGTGTATAATACAGTATAACCCTGCTGTGTCCTGTGCTCCTGATAACACTGTGTATAATACAGTATAACCCTGCTGTGTCCTGTGCGCCTGATAACACTGTGTATAATACAGTATAACCCTGCTGTGTCCTGTGCACCTGATAACACTGTGTATAATACAGTATAACCCTGCTGTGTCCTGTGCTCCTGATAACACTGTGTATAATACAGTATAACCCTGCTGTGTCCTGTGCTCCTGATAACACTGTGTATAATACAGTATAACCCTGCTGTGTCCTGTGCTCCTGATAACACTGTGTATAATACAGTATAACCCTGCTGTGTCCTGTGCTCCTGATAACACTGTGTATAATACAGTATAACCCTGCTGTGTCCTGTGCGCCTGATAACACTGTGTATAATACAGTATAACCCTGCTGTGTCCTGTGCTCCTGATAACACTGTGTATAATACAGTATAACCCTGCTGTGTCCTGTGCGCCTGATAACACTGTGTATAATACAGTATAACCCTGCTGTGTCCTGTGCACCTGATAACACTGCGTATAATACAGTATAACCCTGCTGTGTCCTGTGCTCCTGATAACACTGTGTATAATACAGTATAACCCTGCTGTGTCCTGTGCTCCTGATAACACTGTGTATAATACAGTATAACCCTGCTGTGTCCTGTGCTCCTGATAACACTGTGTATAATACAGTATAACCCTGCTGTGTCCTGTGCTCCTGATAACACTGTGTATAATACAGTATAACCCTGCTGTGTCCTGTGCGCCTGATAACACTGTGTATAATACAGTATAACCCTGCTGTGTCCTGTGCGCCTGATAACACTGTGTATAATACAGTATAACCCTGCTGTGTCCTGTGCTCCTGATAACACTGTGTATAATACAGTATAACCCTGCTGTGTCCTGTGCTCCTGATAACACTGTGTATAATACAGTATAACCCTGCTGTGTCCTGTGCTCCTGATAACACTGTGTATAATACAGTATAACCCTGCTGTGTCCTGTGCTCCTGATAACACTGTGTATAATACAGTATAACCCTGCTGTGTCCTGTGCTCCTGATAACACTGTGTATAATACAGTATAACCCTGCTGTGTCCTGTGCTCCTGATAACACTGTGTATAATACAGTATAACCCTGCTGTGTCCTGTGCGCCTGATAACACTGTGTATAATACAGTATAACCCTGCTGTGTCCTGTGCTCCTGATAACACTGTGTATAATACAGTATAACCCTGCTGTGTCCTGTGCTCCTGATAACACTGTGTATAATACAGTATAACCCTGCTGTGTCCTGTGCTCCTGATAACACTGTGTATAATACAGTATAACCCTGCTGTGTCCTGTGCTCCTGATAACACTGTGTATAATACAGTATAACCCTGCTGTGTCCTGTGCACCTGATAACACTGTGTATAATACAGTATAACCCTGCTGTGTCCTGTGCGCCTGATAACACTGTGTATAATACAGTATAACCCTGCTGTGTCCTGTGCGCCTGATAACACTGTGTATAATACAGTATAACCCTGCTGTGTCCTGTGCTCCTGATAACACTGCGTATAATACAGTATAACCCTGCTGTGTCCTGTGCACCTGATAACACTGCGTATAATACAGTATAACCCTGCTGTGTCCTGTGCATCTTGTAACACTGCGTATAATACAGTATAACCCTGCTGTGTCCTGTGCTCCTGATAACCTGTGTATAATACAGTATAACCCTGCTGTGTCCTGTGCTCCTGATAACACTGTGTATGATACAGTATAACCCTGCTGTGTCCTGTGCTCCTGATAATACTGTGTATAATACAGTATAACCCTGCTGTGCCTGTGCTCCTGATAACACTGTGTATAATACAGTATAACCCTGCTGTGTCCTGTGCACCTGATAACACTGTGTATAATACAGTATAACCCTGCTGTGTCCTGTGCTCCTGATAACACTGTGTATAATACAGTATAACACTGCTGTGTCCTGTGCACCTGATAACACTGTGTATAATACAGTATAACCCTGCTGTGTCCTGTGCTCCTGATAACACTGTGTATAATACAGTATAACCCTGCTGTGTCCTGTGCTCCTGATAACACTGTGTATAATACAGTATAACCCTGCTGTGTCCTGTGCACCTGATAACACTGTGTATAATACAGTATAACCCTGCTGTGTCCTGTGCGCCTGATAACACTGTGTATAATACAGTATAACCCTGCTGTGTCCTGTGCACCTGATAACACTGTGTATAATACAGTATAACCCTGCTGTGTCCTGTGCTCCTGATAACACTGTGTATAATACAGTATAACCCTGCTGTGTCCTGTGCTCCTGATAACACTGTGTATAATACAGTATAACCCTGCTGTGTCCTGTGCACCTGATAACACTGTGTATAATACAGTATAACCCTGCTGTGTCCTGTGCGCCTGATAACACTGTGTATAATACAGTATAACCCTGCTGTGTCCTGTGCTCCTGATAACACTGTGTATAATACAGTATAACCCTGCTGTGTCCTGTGCTCCTGATAACACTGTGTATAATACAGTATAACCCTGCTGTGTCCTGTGCTCCTGATAACACTGTGTATAATACATTATAACCCTGCTGTGTCCTGTGCTCCTGATAACACTGTGTATAATACAGTATAACCCTGCTGTGTCCTGTGCGCCTGATAACACTGTGTATAATACAGTATAACCCTGCTGTGTCCTGTGCGCCTGATAACACTGTGTATAATACAGTATAACCCTGCTGTGTCCTGTGCGCCTGATAACACTGTGTATAATACAGTATAACCCTGCTGTGTCCTGTGCTCCTGATAACACTGTGTATAATACAGTATAACCCTGCTGTGTCCTGTGCTCCTGATAACACTGTGTATAATACAGTATAACCCTGCTGTGTCCTGTGCTCCTGATAACACTGTGTATAATACAGTATAACCCTGCTGTGTCCTGTGCTCCTGATAACACTGTGTATAATACAGTATAACCCTGCTGTGTCCTGTGCTCCTGATAACACTGTGTATAATACAGTATAACCCTGCTGTGTCCTGTGCTCCTGATAACACTGTGTATAATACAGTATAACCCTGCTGTGTCCTGTGCTCCTGATAACACTGTGTATAATACAGTATAACCCTGCTGTGTCCTGTGCTCCTGATAACACTGTGTATAATACAGTATAACCCTGCTGTGTCCTGTGCTCCTGATAACACTGTGTATAATACAGTATAACCCTGCTGTGTCCTGTGCTCCTGATAACACTGTGTATAATACAGTATAACCCTGCTGTGTCCTGTGCTCCTGATAACACTGTGTATAATACAGTATAACCCTGCTGTGTCCTGTGCTCCTGATAACACTGTGTATAATACAGTATAACCCTGCTGTGTCCTGTGCTCCTGATAACACTGTGTATAATACAGTATAACCCTGCTGTGTCCTGTGCTCCTGATAACACTGTGTATAATACAGTATAACCCTGCTGTGTCCTGTGCTCCTGATAACACTGTGTATAATACAGTATAACCCTGCTGTGTCCTGTGCTTTGCTTGTAGACTTGCTGTTTCTCATATAACACTACTGCAGTCTTGCTGCCACATGTAGAGCGTTTTTTAGGCACCTTTTGACCTTTGACACCCACTCCCCTCCTCTCTTCCTGACCTCTTCACCTTAGCTTTGACCTTCACCCTCTCTCCCTGAATGTTCCCCCCGGGGCTCCGGGTCTCAGCTTGTTGATATATGTTTTGGATCCAGAACTTGTTACTGTGGCATCTGATCTCCCTGTACTATCCGGCAGTGACCTGACTGCAGCACTGGGGGGCGCTGTACGCTGCAGCTGATTACAAACACTAAACTCCACTGAGAAGGAGAGAACTTCATTCTCATGTGAGCCGGGCTTGTTACCTTCTTGGATGTCATCGGTAACATATACAGGGCTATAGGTGACGCAGGAGCTGAATATATGGGACCTCTAGATTGCTTCAGGCAGACGATTGCTGGAGACTACAGTATTGAGTACAAGGGATTCACATTGTACTCAGGGAAGTGATGGAATGAGATGTAATGTTATTATCACATCTCTTATATTATCCTGCAATACTGGCAGCGAGTCACACTCCCCTTCCCCCCTCCAAGCCGTCCCCTGATACCCGGGCAGCACACGGGTGGACTTCCCCTTTAATGCCTGGGACTGATGTGTCTACAAGATAAAGCATCCTGGCAGCTGTTGGATTCATGAGCAGCTGGGACCCGAACAGGCGGACCGCGGCCGCTCCGCGCTGCCAAAACTTTCCTGGAGCAAACTTTACAAAAGTGTGAGTCACCGCGCCGCGACTCCCCGACCTCCGCACCTCTGCCCTGGGATTCTGCTGATCTGCAAGTTCTGGAGACTTCTAGAGATCGTGTCCCCTCTTATAATCTCCTCCATCCATGACGTTACAGCAGACAAATCATGTGCAGCTAACACACACATGGAGAGACTGCATGTCGCCAGCATATACTGTGTCGTCTGTAATAGCTGACAGAGCAGCAGTAATCCTGACTATCTGCGCTACATGCGCTTATATGACCTGTGACCTGATCCCGTGCACTGTGATACATAGCGGGAGATTTATCATTAGTCCTATGTAGCTTCTAGACATATAAATGTCGCAAATTTTTGCGCAAACATCATTTCTGCATTTTTTGAGTGAGAAAAAAAGGCAACTCTAAAGTCACGCAATAGCGGAAAAATACACCACAGAGTGTGCAACGCGGTGCAACGCCACATTTATCAGAATAACGCAGAACTACACCACATAGGAGGTGCTGCATGTGGGTCCATTGTTACTACACGGGGAAGGTTTCGCTCAGTTTTATCTGAGAATTTCCTGTGCAAAAACATCGCAAAGAGGCAGAAGTTGAGCCGCGATACGTGCGATTGGTGCAGTCTGTTCGCATAGAGCGTCTAACACATAGACAACTGCTCAAAATCCTGCCTAATGAGAAATCTCCCCCATAGTGTCATTACACTCTTGTCCACTGTGTGGCGCCATAGTCCAGCAATCTACTGATTGGATAAAAGTTTCAATGACTTCCAGGACCCATTGCACAAGAAGAGTTGTGTAATGTGTGATGTGCGCGCTGTTTGTACCCGTTTTATTAGGAGCAGACACAGGGCTTTATTGCAGAAGTCCTCACGCCCTTCGTGTGTTGTCAGTGACATCTCAGGACAGAGGCATCTTCCAGACAGATCTGCTCCTGATTTACACATGGATCCTGGGAGTCGCGGCTCCTTACACAAAGCTGTGGATCGCCTCCTGCTGCAGGGTTACAATGTTCTCTTGTGTCTCCTCTTATATCTCTTATCACCTTGTAGACGTCGCTGTAGGATCCCCATTCAGGAACCTTCCAAACTGATTGGGAATCTCCTGCCCATGATACATGGCCGATGCTTGTACTCCTGTGCCTAAGGCCACGTTATGGAGGAGCGGAGCACCCGGGGTCCTGTCAGGAGGGGCTGCAGCTTATTACTCGTTCTGCAGTTGTTCTTGCTGGGTTCAGGCCCAATTACACTCCGTGGGCCTCATTTATTAACGTATCTGCACCGGTTTTCTGTCTGACTTTGCACTAGAAAGAAAGTGCAAGCTGCTGGCACATGTATTTATAAAGTGTCTGCACCAGTTTTGTGTCCTTTCACCTAAAGGGGCCAGCTAATGCTCAGTTGGAGTTTACGCCACATTTATTACTGACGTGCGCCACAATTCTGCAGCTTTAACAAAGTGCACCAGGAAATAAAGAGTTGGTGCCACTTCCCGTGCAGAGCAGGGGGCGCCAGATTCATGGAGACCAGGCGCTAGTTTTGATGAATCTGCCGCCCCCTGCACCAGGTCTGATAAATGAGGACTGAAGTGTTCTCATAGGGAGCAGCAAATGTTCAACATATGTAAAAATACCATAAATGTGACATCAGCAAAGTCCCCATATATCATCCAATCCCTGCAGTGTCTGTACACAAGGAAACCTCCTGCAGCTCTCTATGGGCTCATTCACACATCAAGGATTTTTTCAGTCTGCAATCTGTGATTTCTACACAGTTATATTCTATGTGGCTTTTCACACTAGCACTTTCTTCATGGCGAGTGTCATCCTCGGGAGGTCCATTTTCTTCTCAGATGATGATGATGATGATCCAGGTCTCATCTCAGCCCCCACCCCACAGACACCGAGAGGACAAATTGGTACAATAATAAAGAATGTATCATGTGCGTTCATCAAAAAGAAACATAAACTATTGTATTATAGAACAGTGAACAGTATATAATACACTATAAAAGCGCAAGTAGCATTGGGTCCAGCAGAGCCGATACAACCCGAGCAATGCACTACACGTAATAGTCACTAAGATACACAATGCTACATATGAGATACAAGGTAACTCACAGTCTAGGAGAGGTCTCGGGGTCTACGAGTGGTGACAGAACAGTTATAGGGGCTCATGTACTAAGGGCTTTGCGAAGCACTTTAGTCGTACTGTGTGCGTTCTTCATAGCTAGAACGTCTCGCACAGATATTAAAGAAGTGTCTGCGTCGCTATTGTGCCGCACACGACCATTTTGTGTCTATGCAACACAAATTAGGGGGCATGCTGTCAGGACGATCCGACTGATTTGGACCGAGCGCCATATTTAACTTTCAAATTGTGTCGCACACCGTATGTTAAAGGCGCACCACAAACAAAATGGTGAACTCTGTCGGACCTGAGCGGGAAGCGTCACATTTCTGACTTCCGGTGCGCGATCTTAGGGAATCGCCGCATGCAGCGTCTTACACGGACAATGCATTTTACGTGAACTTGAGCGGCAAAGTAAGTAAATGTGCCCCATAGTGTTCATAGTTATTCAAAGAACAAACCTGCAATTTGAGAGGTGTGTACCAGGCCCCCTCTAACATCGGAGTGTTAAGTATCAGCCCTAGAGAGCTGCCAAGCAGCTCATTGCAGAGACCACAGGACACAGCAGTGTGAAGACACTACCTGACAGTGGCCACATCTGATGACCCCTTGTATAATTTGGAGACACAATGTAACTTTGATTTCTGTCTGCATGTGTCAGCGGATCCACATGTAACTATTCCTACAGTAATCCAGTCCCAGGATCCTAATCTCTGACTTTACCATGTAGAATCCACATCCCCATCTACTTGTATCACCCCTCACAGTCCCGGATGTATTAGGAAGCTCCTTTTCGTGTGGGAGTCCCCCTATGGCCGTACAGGTTTGGCATTGAGTGTATCTCTGGGTTTCATGTATCTATAAACCTCCTGGAATCTGTGTCTGTGACTGATACATTGTATTGTATTGTAGATTCCAATGGTTTACTCTTCCCAGGAGAATTGTATCCAAACTATGCAAATAATCCAGTAATGTGATATAGAGTTATCATCATGTAGCCATGTGCCAATGTAGTCTCACACAGTGTATACCGCCATATGCTGTGCCCATATAGTCTCACACAGTGTATACCACCATATGCTGTGCCAATGTAGTCTCACACAGTGTATACCGCCATATGCTGTGCCAATGTAGTCTCACACAGTGTATACCGCCATATGCTGTGCCCATATAGTCTCACATAGTGTATACCGCCATATGCTGTGCCCATATAGTCTCACACAGTGTATGCTGCCATATGCTGTGCCAATATAGTCACACATAGTGTATACCGCCATATGCTGTGCCAATATAGTCACACATAGTGTATACCGCCATATGCTGTGCCCATATAGTCTCACACAGTGTATACCGCCATATGCTGTGCCCATATAGTCTCACACAGTGTATGCCGCCATATGCTGTGCCCATATAGTCTCACACAGTGTATGCCGCCATATGCTGTGCCAATATAGTCTCACATAGTGTATGCCGCCATATGCTGTGCCCATATAGTCTCACACAGTGTATACCGCCATATGCTGTGCCCATATAGTCTCACACAGTGTATACCGCCATATACTGTGCCCATATAGTCTCACACAGTGTATGCCGCCATATGCTGTGCCAATATAGTCTCACACAGTGTATACCGCCATATGCTGTGCCCATATAGTCTCACACAGTGTATACCGCCATATGCTGTGCCAATGTAGTCTCAGTGTATACCGCCATATACTGTGCCCATATAGTCTCACATAGTGTATGCCGCCATATACTGTGCCCATATAGTCTCACATAGTGTATGCCGCCATATGCTGTGCCCATATAGTCTCACACAGTGTATACCGCCATATGCTGTGCCCATATAGTCTCACACAGTGTATACCGCCATATGCTGTGCCCATATAGTCTCACACAGTGTATGCCGCCATATGCTGTGCCCATATAGTCTCACATAGTGTATACCGCCATATGCTGTGCCCATATAGTCTCACACAGTGTATACCGCCATATGCTGTGCCCATATAGTCTCACACAGTGTATACCGCCATATGCTGTGCCCATATAGTCTCACACAGTGTATGCCGCCATATGCTGTGCCCATATAGTCTCACATAGTGTATGCCGCCATATACTGTGCCCATATAGTCTCACATAGTGTATACCACCATATGCTGTGCCCATATAGTCTCACATAGTGTATGCCGCCATATACTGTGCCCATATAGTCTCACACAGTGTATGCCGCCATATACTGTGCCCATATAGTCTCACACAGTGTATACCGCCATATGCTGTGCCCATATAGTCTCACATAGTGTATACCGCCATATGCTGTGCCCATATAGTCTCACACAGTGTATACCGCCATATGCTGTGCCCATATAGTCTCACACAGTGTATGCCGCCATATGCTGTGCCCATATAGTCTCACATAGTGTATGCCGCCATATACTGTGCCCATATAGTCTCACACAGTGTATACCGCCATATGCTGTGCCCATATAGTCTCACACAGTGTATGCCGCCATATGCTGTGCCCATATAGTCTCACATAGTGTATGCCGCCATATACTGTGCCCATATAGTCTCACATAGTGTATACCACCATATGCTGTGCCCATATAGTCTCACATAGTGTATGCCGCCATATACTGTGCCCATATAGTCTCACACAGTGTATACCGCCATATGCTGTGCCCATATAGTCTCACACAGTGTATGCCGCCATATGCTGTGCCCATATAGTCTCACATAGTGTATACCGCCATATGATGTCACCATACACTGGCTCTTGTCATGTTTGCTGGAGCAGCGGTTTTGGGCTTCATCTTGTGATGTTCCACTGATAAGAGGTGCAGGTTGTAATCTGTTATTATTTGGGGAACCCCTGACATGTATAGACCAGGCAGTGCTGACCCGGGGGCATTCCTCTTCACCCTCCTGCCCATGATGAGAGATAAGAGCACCCGACCCTGCGGCCAGTCACCCGTCACCTATGTATATCTATAGTCCTATATGTAGTCCTGGTCATATGGCTCCATGCTCTGTGTGCCTGACTGCTGGGTCATGGCCGCTCATGGATGACCTCTGACACTGGAAACCTCCCGCACGTCAGCACCTAAGAGGCCTGGATATAGGGGGGCAGTCATCCCGCTGATCCCCGGCTCCTGTGCATCTGTCTGTATGACATGTCAGAGGCTTCCTGCAGTATTACAGGGGGGCACAGGGTATAAAACCTCTGCTGCACCAAGTCTTATATCAGTGACATCTTATTACAGCACCGCAGCATTAGAAGAGGAGGAGATCAGTCACATGTGATGTAATATCTGCAGGTTATATCAGTGCTGGAGCGTTATAAGAGGAGGAGATCAGTCACATGTGATGTAATATCTGCAGGTTATATCAGTGCTGGAGCGTTATAAGAGGAGGAGATCAGTCACATGTGATGTAATATCTGCAGGTTATATCAGTACTGGAGCGTTATAAGAGGAGGAGATCAGTCACATGTGATGTAATATCTGCAGGTTATATCAGTGCTGGAGCGTTATAAGAGGAGATCAGTCACATGTGATGTAATATCTGCAGGTTATATCAGTGCTGGAGCGTTATAAGAGGAGGAGATCAGTCACATGTGATGTAATATCTGCAGGTTATATCAGTGCTGGAGCGTTATAAGAGGAGGAGATCAGTCACATGTGATGTAATATCTGCAGGTTATATCAGTACTGGAGCGTTATAAGAGGAGGAGATCAGTCACATGTGATGTAATATCTGCAGGTTATATCAGTGCTGGAGCGTTATAAGAGGAGGAGATCAGTCACATGTGATGTAATATCTGCAGGTTATATCAGTACTGGAGCGTTATAAGAGGAGGAGATCAGTCACATGGGATGTAATATCTGCAGGTTATATCAGTACTGGAGCGTTATAAGAGGAGATCAGTCACATGTGATGTAATATCTGCAGGTTATATCAGTGCTGGAGCGTTATAAGAGGAGGAGATCAGTCACATGTGATGTAATATCTGCAGGTTATATCAGTACTGGAGCGTTATAAGAGGAGGAGATCAGTCACATGTGATGTAATATCTGCAGGTTATATCAGTACTGGAGCGTTATAAGAGGAGATCAGTCACATGTGATGTAATATCTGCAGGTTATATCAGTACTGGAGCGTTATAAGAGGAGGAGATCAGTCACATGTGATGTAATATCTGCAGGTTATATCAGTACTGGATCGTTATAAGAGGAGATCAGTCACATGTGATGTAATATCTGCAGGTTATATCAGTACTGGAGCGTTATAAGAGGAGATCAGTCACATGTGATGTAATATCTGCAGGTTATATCAGTGCTGGAGCGTTATAAGAGGAGATCAGTCACATGTGATGTAATATCTGCAGGTTATATCAGTACTAGAGCGTTATAAGAGGAGGAGATCAGTCACATGTGATGTAATATCTGCAGGTTATATCAGTACTGGAGCGTTATAAGAGGAGGAGATCAGTCACATGTGATGTAATATCTGCAGGTTATATCAGTACTGGAGCGTTATAAGAGGAGGAGATCAGTCACATGTGATGTAATATCTGCAGGTTATATCAGTACTGGAGCGTTATAAGAGGAGGAGATCAGTCACATGTGATGTAATATCTGCAGGTTATATCAGTACTGGAGCGTTATAAGAGGAGGAGATCAGTCACATGTGATGTAATATCTGCAGGTTATAACAGTACTGGAGCGTTATATGAGGAGGAGATCAGTCACATGTGATGTAATATCTGCAGGTTATATCAGTGCTGGAGCGTTATAAGAGGAGGAGATCAGTCACATGTGATGTAATATCTGCAGGTTATATCAGTGCTGGAGCGTTATAAGAGGAGATCAGTCACATGTGATGTAATATCTGCAGGTTATATCAGTGCTGGAGCGTTATAAGAGGAGGAGATCAGTCACATGTGATGTAATATCTGCAGGTTATATCAGTGCTGGAGCGTTATAAGAGGAGATCAGTCACATGTGATGTAATATCTGCAGGTTATATCAGTACTGGAGCGTTATAAGAGGAGATCAGTCACATGTGATGTAATATCTGCAGGTTATATCAGTACTGGAGCGTTATAAGAGGGGGAGATCAGTCACATGTGATGTAATATCTGCAGGTTATATCAGTACTGGAGCGTTATAAGAGGAGATCAGTCACATGTGATGTAATATCTGCAGGTTATATCAGTGCTGGATCGTTATAAGAGGAGATCAGTCACATGTGATGTAATATCTGCAGGTTATATCAGTACTGGAGCGTTATAAGAGGAGGAGATCAGTCACATGTGATGTAATATCTGCAGGTTATATCAGTACTGGAGCGTTATAAGAGGAGGAGATCAGTCACATGTGATGTAATATCTGCAGGTTATATCAGTACTGGAGCATTATAAGAGGGGGAGATCAGTCACATGTGATGTAATATCTGCAGGTTATATCAGTGCTGGAGCGTTATAAGAGGAGGAGATCAGTCACATGTGATGTAATATCTGCAGGTTATATCAGTACTGGAGCGTTATAAGAGGAGGAGATCAGTCACATGTGATGTAATATCTGCAGGTTATATCAGTGCTGGAGCGTTATAAGAGGAGATCAGTCACATGGGATGTAATATCTGCAGGTTATATCAGTGCTGGAGCGTTATAAGAGGAAATCAGTCACATGTGATGTAATATCTGCAGGTTATATCAGTACTGGAGCGTTATAAGAGGAGATCAGTCACATGGGATGTAATATCTGCAGGTTATATCAGTACTGGAGCGTTATAAGAGGAGGAGATCAGTCACATGTGATGTAATATCTGCAGGTTATATCAGTACTGGAGCGTTATAAGAGGAGGAGATCAGTCACATGTGATGTAATATCTGCAGGTTATATCAGTGCTGGAGCGTTATAAGAGGAGATCAGTCACATGTGATGTAATATCTGCAGGTTATATCAGTACTGCAGCGTTATAAGAGGAGGAGATCAGTCACATGTGATGTAATATCTGCAGGTTATATCAGTACTGGAGCGTTATAAGAGGAGGAGAGCAGTCACATGTGATGTAATATCTGCAGGTTATATCAGTGCTGGAGCGTTATAAGAGGAGGAGATCAGTCACATGTGATGTAATATCTGCAGGGTATATCAGTGCTGGAGCGTTATAAGAGGAGATCAGTCACATGTGATGTAATATCTGCAGGTTATATCAGTACTGGAGCGTTATAAGAGGAGGAGATCAGTCACATGTGATGTAATATCTGCAGGTTATATCAGTACTGGAGCGTTATAAGAGGAGATCAGTCACATGTGATGTAATATCTGCAGGTTATATCAGTACTGGAGCGTTATAAGAGGAGATCAGTCACATGTGATGTAATATCTGCAGGTTATATCAGTACTGGAGCGTTATAAGAGGGGGAGATCAGTCACATGTGATGTAATATCTGCAGGTTATATCAGTACTGGAGCGTTATAAGAGGAGATCAGTCACATGTGATGTAATATCTGCAGGTTATATCAGTGCTGGAGCGTTATAAGAGGGGGAGATCAGTCACATGTGATGTAATATCTGCAGGTTATATCAGTACTGGAGCGTTATAAGAGGAGATCAGTCACATGTGATGTAATATCTGCAGGTTATATCAGTACTGGAGCGTTATAAGAGGAGGAGATCAGTCACATGTGATGTAATATCTGCAGGTTATATCAGTACTGGAGCGTTATAAGAGGAGGAGATCAGTCACATGTGATGTAATATCTGCAGGTTATATCAGTACTGGAGCATTATAAGAGGAGGAGATCAGTCACATGTGATGTAATATCTGCAGGTTATATCAGTACTGGAGCGTTATAAGAGGAGGAGATCAGTCACATGTGATGTAATATCTGCAGGTTATATCAGTGCTGGAGCGTTATAAGAGGAGGAGATCAGTCACATGTGATGTAATATCTGCAGGTTATATCAGTACTGGAGCGTTATAAGAGGAGGAGATCAGTCACATGTGATGTAATATCTGCAGGTTATATCAGTACTGCAGCGTTATAAGAGGAGATCAGTCACATGGGATGTAATATCTGCAGGTTATATCAGTACTGGAGCGTTATAAGAGGAGATCAGTCACATGGGATGTAATATCTGCAGGTTATATCAGTACTGGAGCGTTATAAGAGGAGGAGATCAGTCACATGTGATGTAATATCTGCAGGTTATATCAGTACTGGAGCGTTATAAGAGGAGGAGATCAGTCACATGTGATGTAATATCTGCAGGTTATATCAGTACTGGAGCGTTATAAAAGGAGATCAGTCACCTGTGATGTAATATCTGCAGGTTATATCAGTGCTGGAGCGTTATAAGAGGAGGAGATCAGTCACATGTGATGTAATATCTGCAGGTTATATCAGTACTGGAGCGTTATAAGAGGAGGAGATCAGTCACATGTGATGTAATATCTGCAGGTTATATCAGTACTGGAGCGTTATAAGAGGAGATCAGTCACATGTGATGTAATATCTGCAGGTTATATCAGTACTGGAGCGTTATAAGAGGAGATCAGTCACATGTGATGTAATATCTGCAGGTTATATCAGTACTGGAGCGTTATAAGAGGAGGAGATCAGTCACATGTGATGTAATATCTGCAGGTTATATCAGTACTGGAGCGTTATAAGAGGAGATCAGTCACATGTGATGTAATATCTGCAGGGTATATCAGTGCTGGAGCGTTATAAGAGGAGGGGATCAGTCACATGTGATGTAATATCTGCAGGTTATATCAGTGCTGGAGCGTTATAAGAGGAGGAGATCAGTCACATGTGATGTAATATCTGCAGGTTATATCAGTACTGGAGCATTATAAGAGGAGGAGATCAGTCACATGTGATGTAATATCTGCAGGTTATATCAGTACTGGAGCGTTATAAGAGGAGGAGATCAGACACATGTGATGCAATATCTGCAGGTTATATCAGTGCTGGAGCGTTATAAGAGGAGGGGATCAGTCACATGTGATGTAATATCTGCAGGTTATATCAGTGCTGGAGCGTTATAAGAGGAGATCAGTCACATGTGATGTAATATCTGCAGGTTATATCAGTACTGGAGCGTTATAAGAGGAGGAGATCAGTCACATGTGATGTAATATCTGCAGGTTATATCAGTGCTGGAGCGTTATAAGAGGAGGAGATCAGTCACATGTGATGTAATATCTGCAGGTTATATCAGTACTGGAGCGTTATAAGAGGAGATCAGTCACATGTGATGTAATATCTGCAGGTTATATCAGTGCTGGAGCGTTATAAGAGGAGATCAGTCACATGTGATGTAATATCTGCAGGTTATATCAGTGCTGGAGCGTTATAAGAGGAGATCAGTCACATGTGATGTAATATCTGCAGGTTATATCAGTGCTGGAGCGTTATAAGAGGAGGGGATCAGTCACATGTGATGTAATATCTGCAGGTTATATCAGTACTGGAGCGTTATAAGAGGAGGAGATCAGTCACATGTGATGTAATATCTGCAGGTTATATCAGTACTGGAGCGTTATAAGAGGAGGAGATCAGTCACATGTGATGTAATATCTGCAGGTTATATCAGTGCTGGAGCGTTATAAGAGGAGGAGATCAGTCACATGTGATGTAATATCTGCAGGTTATATCAGTACTGGAGCGTTATAAGAGGAGGAGATCAGTCACATGTGATGTAATATCTGCAGGTTATATCAGTGCTGGAGCGTTATAAGAGGAGATCAGTCACATGTGATGTAATATCTGCAGGTTATATCAGTACTGGAGCGTTATAAGAGGAGGAGATCAGTCACATGTGATGTAATATCTGCAGGTTATATCAGTACTGGAGCGTTATAAGAGGAGGAGATCAGTCACATGTGATGTAATATCTGCAGGTTATATCAGTACTGGAGCGTTATAAGAGGAGGAGATCAGTCACATGTGATGTAATATCTGCAGGTTATATCAGTGCTGGAGCGTTATAAGAGGAGATCAGTCACATGTGATGTAATATCTGCAGGTTATATCAGTACTGGAGCGTTATAAGAGGAGAAGATCTGTCACATGTGATGTAATATCTGCAGGTTATATCAGTACTGGAGCGTTATAAGAGGAGATCAGTCACATGTGATGTAATATCTGCAGGTTATATCAGTACTGGAGCGTTATAAGAGGAGATCAGTCACATGTGATGTAATATCTGCAGGTTATATCAGTACTGGAGCGTTATAAGAGGAGGAGATCAGTCACATGTGATGTAATATCTGCAGGTTATATCAGTATTGGAGCGTTATAAGAGGAGATCAGTCACGTGATGTAATATCTGCAGGTTATATCAGTGCTGGAGCGTTATAAGAGGAGGAGATCAGTCATATGTGATGTAATAACTGCAGGTTATATCAGTACTGGAGCGTTATAAGAGGAGATCAGTCATATGTGATGTAATATCTGCAGGTTATATCTGTACTGGAGCGTTATAAGAGGAGGAGATCAGTCACATGTGATGTAATATCTGCAGGTTATATCAGTGCTGGAGCGTTATAAGCGGAGGAGATCAGTCACATGTGATGTAATATCTGCAGGTTATATCAGTACTGGAGCGTTATAAGAGGAGGAGATCAGTCACATGTGATGTAATATCTGCAGGTTATATCAGTGCTGGAGCGTTATAAGAGGAGATCAGTCACATGTGATGTAATATCTGCAGGTTATATCAGTACTGGAGCGTTATAAGAGGAGGAGATCAGTCACATGTGATGTAATATCTGCAGGTTATATCAGTGCTGGAGCGTTATAAGAGGAGGAGATCAGTCACATGTGATGTAATATCTGCAGGTTATATCAGTGCTGGAGCGTTATAAGAGGAGGGGATCAGTCACATGTGATGTAATATCTGCAGGTTATATCAGTACTGGAGCGTTATAAGAGGAGGAGATCAGTCACATGTGATGTAATATCTGCAGGTTATATCAGTACTGGAGCGTTATAAGAGGAGGGGATCAGTCACATGTGATGTAATATCTGCAGGTTATATCAGTACTGGAGCGTTATAAGAGGAGGAGATCAGTCACATGTGATGTAATATCTGCAGGTTATATCAGTACTGGAGCGTTATAAGAGGAGGAGATCAGTCACATGTGATGTAATATCTGCAGGTTATATCAGTGCTGGAGCGTTATAAGAGGAGGAGATCAGTAACATGTGATGTAATATCTGCAGGTTATATCAGTACTGGAGCGTTATAAGAGGAGGAGATCAGTCACATGTGATGTAATATCTGCAGGTTATATCAGTACTGGAGCGTTATAATAGGAGGAGATCAGTCACATGTGATGTAATATCTGCAGGTCATATCAGTACTGGAGCGTTATAAGAGGAGGAGATCAGTCACATGTGATGTAATATCTGCAGGTTATATCAGTGCTGGAGCGTTATAAGAGGAGGAGATCAGTCACATGTGATGTAATATCTGCAGGTTATATCAGTGCTGGAGCGTTATAAGAGGAGATCAGTCACATGTGATGTAATATCTGCAGGTTATATCAGTGCTGGAGCGTTATAAGAGGAGGAGATCAGTCACATGTGATGTAATATCTGCAGGTTATATCAGTGCTGGAGCGTTATAAGAGGAGATCAGTCACATGTGATGTAATATCTGCAGGTTATATCAGTGCTGGAGCGTTATAAGAGGAGATCAGTCACATGTGATGTAATATCTGCAGGTTATATCAGTGCTGGAGCGTTATAAGAGGAGATCAGTCACATGTGATGTAATATCTGCAGGTTATATCAGTACTGGAGCGTTATAAGAGGAGGAGATCAGTCACATGTGATGTAATATCTGCAGGTTATATCAGTACTGGAGCGTTATAAGAGGAGGAGATCAGTCACATGTGATGTAATATCTGCAGGTTATATCAGTGCTAGAGCGTTATAAGAGGAGGAGATCAGTCACATGTGATGTAATATCTGCAGGATATATCAGTGCTGGAGCGTTATAAGAGGAGGAGATCAGTCACATGTGATGTAATATCTGCAGGTTATATCAGTGCTGGAGCGTTATAAGAGGAGGAGATCAGTCACATGTGATGTAATATCTGCAGGTTATATCAGTGCTGGAGCGTTATAAGAGGAGGAGATCAGTCACATGTGATGTAATATCTGCAGGTTATATCAGTACTGGAGCGTTATAATAGGAGGAGATCAGTCACATGTGATGTAATATCTGCAGGTTATATCAGTGCTGGAGCGTTATAAGAGGAGGAGATCAGTCACATGTGATGTAATATCTGCAGGTTATATCAGTGCTGGAGCGTTATAAGAGGAGGAGATCAGTCACATGTGATGTAATATCTGCAGGTTATATCAGTACTGGAGCATTATAAGAGGAGGAGATCAGTCACATGTGATGTAATATCTGCAGGTTATATCAGTGCTGGAGCGTTATAAGAGGAGATCAGTCACATGTGATGTAATATCTGCAGGTTATATCAGTGCTGGAGCGTTATAAGAGGAGATCAGTCACATGTGATGTAATATCTGCAGGTTATATCAGTGCTGGAGCGTTATAAGAGGAGGAGATCAGTCACATGTGATGTAATATCTGCAGGTTATATCAGTACTGGAGTGTTATAAGAGGAGATCAGTCACATGTGATGTAATATCTGCAGGT
The DNA here is from genome assembly GCF_040894005.1 of Engystomops pustulosus. NCBI lineage: Eukaryota > Metazoa > Chordata > Amphibia > Anura > Leptodactylidae > Engystomops > Engystomops pustulosus. The sequence goes on along the minus strand of NW_027285016.1, from coordinate 289,427 downwards.
TATATCAGTACTGGAGTGTTATAAGAGGAGTAGATCAGTCACATGTGATGTAATATCTGCAGGTTATATCAGTACTGGAGTGTTATAAGAGGAGGAGATCAGTCACATGTGATGTAATATCTGCAGGTTATATCAGTACTGGAGCGTTATAAGTGGAGATCAGTCACATGTGATGTAATATCTGCAGGTTATATCAGTGCTGGAGCGTTATAAGAGGAGGAGATCAGTCACCTGTGATGTAATATCTGCAGGTTATATCAGTGCTGGAGCGTTATAAGAGGAGATCAGTCACATGTGATGTAATATCTGCAGGTTATATCAGTACTGGAGCGTTATAAGAGGAGGAGATCAGTCACATGTGATGTAATATCTGCAGGTTATATCAGTGCTGGAGTGTTATAAGAGGAGATCAGTCACATGTGATGTAATATCTGCAGGTTATATCAGTACTGGAGCGTTATAAGAGGAGGAGATCAGTCACATGTGATGTAATATCTGCAGGTTATATCAGTACTGGAGTGTTATAAGAGGAGATCAGTCACATGTGATGTAATATCTGCAGGTTATATCAGTACTGGAGCGTTATAAGAGGAGGAGATCAGTCACATGTGATGTAATATCTGCAGGTTATATCAGTGCTGGAGCGTTATAAGAGGAGATCAGTCACATGTGATGTAATATCTGCAGGTTATATCAGTGCTGGAGCGTTATAAGAGGAGGAGATCAGTCACATGTGATGTAATATCTGCAGGTTATATCAGTACTGGAGCATTATAAGAGGAGGGGATCAGTCACATGTGATGTAATATCTGCAGGTTATATCAGTACTGGAGCGTTATAAGAGGAGGAGATCAGTCACATGTGATGTAATATCTGCAGGTTATATCAGTGCTGGAGCGTTATAAGAGGAGGAGATCAGTCACATGTGATGTAATATCTGCAGGTTATATCAGTACTGGAGCGTTATAAGAGGAGGAGATCAGTCACATGTGATGTAATATCTGCAGGTTATATCAGTACTGGAGCGTTATAAGAGGAGATCAGTCACATGTGATGTAATATCTGCAGGTTATATCAGTGCTGGAGCGTTATAAGAGGAGGGGATCAGTCACATGTGATGTAATGACTGTGACTTTGTACATGTGATGTCCCTGGATCATAGTGGAGACTGACACAAGAATAGGAGAGAGGACATTTCCTAAGATGATTATTGCAGGGTCTCAGGGTCTGTGGAAAGCTGAGTGGCGGCCATGCTGATATCATAATGCCGCCATGTGTGGGCACAGCAGTGAATATAACTCACATATCCGGATAGTTCAGTTACTTTGTGGCTCATGACACACTGGGGCATTGTTTTATGGCGCTGGTCATATGAGCTTCCTTCTCATACTGAATGATACATCTTATGTACTAGGTCTTAAAGGGACGGCGCTCTATACACACAGAGCCACTGCCAGGGACATAGAGGCGGCCCGGGTATTGTAAATGTCATGTGGAACTACAAATACCAGCAATGAACCCAGGATATCTAATACAAATTATCACAGAATATATATAAACACGCACACCTCAGCTGCTGCAGAACTTCATCATACACACCTCAGCTGCTGCAGAACTTCATCATACACACCTCAGCTGCTGCAGAACTTCATCATACACACCTCAGCTGCTGCAGAACCTCATCATACACACCTCAGCTGCTGCAGAACCTCATCATACACACCTCAGCTGCTGCAGAACCTCATCATACACACCTCAGCTGCTGCAGAACCTCATCATACACAGCTCAGCTGCTACAGAACCTCATCATACACACCTCAGCTGCTGCAGGACCTCATCATACACACCTCAGCTGCTGCAGGACCTCATCATACACACCTCAGCTGCTGCAGGACCTCATCATACACACCTCAGCTGCTGCAGAACCTCATCATACACACCTCAGCTGCTGCAGGACCGCATCATACACACCTCAGCTGCTGCAGAACCTCCTCATACACACCTCAGCTGCTGCAGAACCTCATCATACACACCTCAGCTGCTGCAGAACCTCATCATACACACCTCAGCTGCTGCAGAACCTCATCATACACACCTCAGCTGCTGCCGGACCGCATCATACACACCTCAGCTGCTGCAGGACCTCATCATGCACACCTCAGCTGCTGCAGAACCTCACCATACACACCTCAGCTGCCGCAGAACTTCATCATACACCTCAGCTGCTGCAGAACCTCATCATACACACCTCAGCTGCTGCAGAACCTCATCATACACACCTCAGCTGCTGCAGAACCTCTTCCTACACACCTCAGCATTGTAAATCCTACATATATATGTTTATATTGTCCTTATATTTCAGGATCTGATTATATTCCGCACCTTTGTGTCTTCCAGTAACAGAAGGATGAATGGACCTCGGCTTCCTGTTACTTTATAACCAGTTATCGCTGAGCCCGTGTGCAGGTGAGATCAGGCGGCTTGTACATTCCCAGGAGTCATTCATCACAGCTATAACCTCGCTAGGTTCCCTGCTATCAGCCCGGGGTCAGCTCCACATCATGACCTATCCCCCCATCCATCCTGCAGCCTCCCACAATGCATAGAGGCTGCTGGGGGAATGGAGGACATGGAGGCTCCTTGTAGAGGTGTAAATGCAGTGAATGAAATACCATTTCTTGAGACACAAATAATTAGAACATACTATTCTCAGTGACTTCGTATATGGAGGAATATCGTACAATGTAGGATTCTAGTTGGCTGTTTCTTGGGTTGCACACAGCTGAGATCAGTCCAACAAATTCTATCCCTGTAGGGCAGTGATGGTGAACGTTTTGGAGACAGAGGGGGTCATTTACTAAGGGCCTGATTCGCGTTTTCCCGCCGTGTTACCCAAATATTTCCGATTTGCGCCGATTTTCCCTGTATTGCCCCAGGATTTTGTCGCACGCGATCGGATTGTGGCGCATCGGCGCCGGCATGCACGCAACGGACATCAGGGGGCGTGGCCGAACGAAATCCCAACGGATTCGGAAAAACCGCCGCATTTAAAAAAAAAAAAGTGTCGCGGGACTTGCACTTACCTTCACCAGGTATAGGCCGGTCCTGTATGGGATGTGGCCGGTCCTGTAGGGGATGTGGCCGGTCCTGTATGGGATGTGGCCGGTGCTGTATGGGATGTGGCCGGTCCTGTATGGGATGTGGCCGGTCCTGTATGGGATGTGGCCGGTGCTGTAGGGGATGTGACAGGTCCTGTAGGGGATGTGGCCGGTCCTGTAGGGGATGTGACGGGTCCTGTAGGGGATGTGGCGGGTCCTGTAGGGGATGTGGCCGGTCCTGTATGGGATGTGGCCGGTCCTGTAGGGGATGTGGCTTGTTCTGTATGGGATGTGACAGGTCCTGTAGGGGATGTGACGGGTCCTGTAGGGGATGTGGCGGGTCCTGTAGGGGATGTGGCGGGTCCTGTAGGGGATGTGGCCTGTCCTGTAGGGGATGTGGTTTGTTCTGTAGGGGATGTGGCCGGTCCTGTAGGGGATGTGGCTGGTTCTGTAGGGGATGTGACAGGTTCTGTAGGGGATGTGGCTGGTTCTGTAGGGGATGTGGCTGGTTCTGTAGGGGATGTGGCTTGTTCTGTAGGGGATGTGACAGGTTCTGTAGGGGATGTGGCTGGTTCTGTAGGGGATGTGGCTGGTTCTGTAGGGGATGTGGCCGGTCCTGTAGGGGACGTGGCCGGTCCTGTAGGGGATGTGGCTGGTTCTGTAGGGGATGTGACAGGTCCTGTAGGGGATGTGGCCGGTTCTGTAGGGGATGTGGCTGGTTCTGTAAGGGAAGTGTGTGGCCCTGGAGGGGAAGTGGCCGGTCCTGTAGGGGATGTGACAGGTCCTGTAGGGGATGTGGCCGGTCCTGTAGGGGATGTGGCCGGTCCTGTAGGGGATGTGACAGGTCCTGTAGGGGATGTGGCCGGTCCAGTAGGGGATGTGGCTTGTTCTGTAGGGGATGTGGCCGGTCCTGTAGGGGATGTGGCCGGTCCTGTATGGGATGTGGCCGGTCCTGTAGGGGATGTGGCCGGTCCTGTATGGGATGTGGCCGGTGCTGTAGGGGATGTGACAGGTCCTGTAGGGGATGTGACGGGTCCTGTAGGGGATGTGACGGGTCCTGTAGGGGATGTGGCGGGTCCTGTAGGGGATGTGGCCGGTGCTGTAGGGGATGTGACAGGTCCTGTAGGGGATGTGACGGGTCCTGTAGGGGATGTGACGGGTCCTGTAGGGGATGTGGCGGGTCCTGTAGGGGATGTGGCCGGTCCTGTAGGGGATGTGACGGGTCCTGTAGGGGATGTGGCGGGTCCTGTAGGGGATGTGGCCTGTCCTGTAGGGGATGTGGTTTGTTCTGTAGGGGATGTGGTTTGTTCTGTAGGGGATGTGGCTGGTCCTGTAGGGGATGTGGCTTGTTCTGTAGGGGATGTGGCTTGTTCTGTAGGGGATGTGGCTGGTCCTGTAGGGGATGTGACAGGTTCTGTAGGGGATGTGGCTGGTCCTGTAGGGGATGTGGCTGGTCCTGTAGGGGATGTGGTTTGTTCTGTAGGGGATGTGGCTTGTTCTGTAGGGGATGTGTCTGGTTCTGTAGGGGATGTGGCTGGTTCTGTAGGGGATGTGGCTGGTCCTGTAGGGGATGTGGCCGGTCCTGTAGGGGATGTGGCTTGTTCTGTAGGGGATGTGGCTTGTTCTGTAGGGGATGTGGCTTGTTCTGTAGGGGATGTGGCTGGTTCTGTAGGGGATGTGGCCGGTCCTGTAGGGGATATGGCTTGTTCTGTAGGGGATGTGGCTTGTTCTGTAGGGGATGTGGCTTGTTCTGTAGGGGATGTGGCTGGTTCTGTAGGGGATGTGGCTTGTTCTGTAGGGGATGTGACAGGTCCTGTAGGGGATGTGGCTGGTCCTGTAGGGGACGTGGCCGGTCCTGTAGGGGATGTGGCTGGTTCTGTAGGGGATGTGACAGGTCCTGTAGGGGATGTGGCTGGTTCTGTAGGGGATGTGGCCGGTCCTTTAGGGGATGTGGCCGGTCCTGTAGGGGATGTGACAGGTCCTGTAGGGGATGTGGCCGGTCCTGTAGGGGATGTGGCCGGTCCTGTAGGGGATGTGACAGGTCCTATAGGGGATGAGGCCGGTCCAGTAGGGGATGTGGCTTGTTCTGTAGGGGATGTGGCTGGTCCTGTAGGGGATGTGGCTTGTTCTGTAGGGGATGTGGCTGGTCCTGTAGGGGATGTGGCCGGTCCTGTAGGGGATGTGGCCGGTCCTGTAGGGGATGTGGCTTGTTCTGTAGGGGATGTGGCCGGTTCTGTAGGGGATGTGGCCGGTCCTGTAGGGGATGTGGCCGGTCCTGTAGGGGATGTGGCCGGTCCTGTAGGGGATGTGGCCGGTCCTGTAGGGGATGTGGCCGGTCCTTTAGGGGATGTGGCCGGTCCTGTAGGGGATGTGGCCGGTCCTGTAGGGGATGTGGCCGGTCCTGTAGGGGATTTGGCCGGTCCTGTAGGGGATGTGGCCGGTTCTGTAGGGGATGTGACAGGTCCTGTAGGGGATGTGGCCGGTTCTGTAGGGGATGTGGCCGGTCCTTTAGGGGATGTGGCCGGTCCTGTAGGGGATGTGGCCGGTCCTGTAGGGGATGTGACAGGTCCTGTAGGGGATGTGGCCGGTTCTGTAGGGGATGTGGCCGGTCCTTTAGGGGATGTGGCCGGTCCTTTAGGGGATGTGGCCGGTCCTTTAGGGGATGTGGCCGGTCCTGTAGGGGATGTGGCCGGTCCTGTAGGGGATGTGACAGGTCCTGTAGGGGATGTGGCTGGTTCTGTAGGGGATGTGGCGGGTCCTGTAGGGGATGTGGCCGGTCCTGTAGGGGATGTGACAGGTCCTGTATGGGATGTGACAGGTCCTGTAGGGGATGTGACGGGTCCTGTAGGGGATGTGGCCGGTTCTGTAGGGGATGTGGCCGGTCCTGTAGGGGATGTGGCCGGTCCTGTAGGGGATGTGGCCGGTCCTGTAGGGGATGTGGCCGGTCCTGTGGCCGGTCCTGTAGGGGATGTGGCCGGTCCTGTAGGGGATGTGGCCGGTCCTGTAGGGGATGTGGCCGGTCCTGTAGGGGATGTGGCCGGTCCTGTAGGGGATGTGGCCGGTCCTGTAGGGGATGTGGCCGGTTCTGTAGGGGATGTGGCCGGTCCTGTAGGGGATGTGGCCGGTCCTGTAGGGGATGTGGCCGGTCCTGTAGGGGATGTGGCCGGTCCTGTAGGGGATGTGGCTTGTTCTGTAGGGGATGTGGCAGGTCCTGTAGGGGATGTGGCTTGTTCTGTAGGGGATGTGGCTGGTTTTGTAGGGGATGTGGCAGGTCCTGTAGGGGATGTTGCCGGTCCTGTAGGGGATGTGGCCGGTTCTGTAGGGGATGTGGCCGGTCCTGTAGGGGATGTGGCCGGTCCTGTAGGGGATGTGGCCGGTCCTGTAGGGGATGTGGCCGGTCCTGTAGGGGATGTGGCCGGTCCTGTAGGGGATGTGGCTTGTTCTGTAGGGGATGTGGCAGGTCCTGTAGGGGATGTGGCTTGTTCTGTAGGGGATGTGGCTGGTTTTGTAGGGGATGTGGCCGGTCCTGTAGGGGATGTGGCGGGTCCTGTAGGGGATGTGGCCGGTCCTGTATGGGATGTGGCCGGTCCTGTAGGGGATGTGGCGGGTCCTGTAGGGGATGTTGCCGGTCCTGTAGGGGATGTGGCCGGTCCTGTAGGGGATGTGGCCGGTCCTGTAGGGGATGTGGCCGGTCCTGTAGGGGATGTGGCCGGTTCTGTAGGGGACGTGGCAGGTCCTGTAGGGGATGTGGCCGGTCCTTTAGGGGATGTGGCCGGTCCTGTAGGGGATGTGGCCGGTCCTGTAGGGGATGTGGCCGGTCCTGTAGGGGATGTGGCCGGTCCTGTAGGGGATGTGGCCGGTTCTGTAGGGGATGTGACAGGTCCTGTAGGGGATGTGGCTGGTTCTGTAGGGGAAGTGGCTGGTCCTGTAGGGGACGTGACAGGTTCTGAAACCCCTCTGTACTATAGGAGATAAAAAGATAAACGCATCCTAATTCCTGTATTCACTAGCAGCATGTGCTATGCCCGAGGCGCTGGCAATGCTGCAAAGAAAGTGGCAGAAATGCAACAAAAACATCTGATCACGGCCTCAAAATCCACTGAGGGGCTTCCCCGTGCAGATTATGACTGACCCGCGCTGTTCCCCTGGAGAGGGATGTGACCACGGATCCACCTTGGCATATTCTGTGCTGTACAGTCCTCATAGATTACATCAATAATCCGGATCACTGGGGGCTTCTATCTCATAAAGGTCCCAAGGACTATAATGGGTTCTGTGCCCCCTGAAGGACCTTGCACATCCAGCACTGCTGTCCTGTTCTTGTTGTGTGGGGTGTAGATGACCTGCATGCAGCACATTGCACTAGATGTCTGTGAGGGAGCCATGGCTCCTGTTATCAGCTCCTCCTGTGAGTGAAAGTTTGTGATATGTAAATGAATAAAGTTCTTTGTGCTGCAGTTCCTCTCCTATCACTGGATGCTGCTGGATAATGTGCTGGGGGTGGAGAGGACGAGAGGGGTTGTACTTCTCCTGCTGCCTGACACTCTGCTCTGTGCTGCTGGGTGGGGGCTACAAACTTCACATAGGGGCCATCTCCATCGCTGTGACCATTGCCCTGGTGAGGGAGGAGGTCACGGGAGGCGCATGTGGGGCTCATACAGGCTCCCGGGGGTCCGCATGTGCTGACATTACACTGGACTTGCCCATAGGATAAGGATTTGTGTGGGAAATACAAAGCTGAGAATGGAGCGGAGCTGCTGGAGCTGCACCCTGGAGGTAACGCAACCCCCCACTCCCCTAAGTCTGGGAAGAATGTGCTCTCCATTGTCCCATTGTGACAGTCTGTGATACGTGTACTGACCCTGCAGTGGGGAAAGGGTTAAGGGCTGAGCCGGTTACACATTAGCAGGGTGATGTAATGCTGCCGCTCACATTGGGGGGATCTATTTTGGAGATAACCCTATTAAGCAAACACAGAATAGCCTTGGATTCATGTGAATGGAAAGTCCATGGATTATCCGCTGGGATCGCTCCGGCTTATTGTAGGATGTCATTAGGAGATATAAGTTCCCCAAAAACTTCCCCGGTGACCTCCCATCAGAACGACCCAGAATGGACTGTGCATAGGACTGAAGCCTGCACCTTGCTGGATGCTTAGCAGACCTATTTAGTCAAGGGGGAGTGGTCATGTCTTAAAAGCAGCAGGTTTCTGTAGTGTGTCACCTAGGAGTCGGCTTCATGACAGTATATTATCTCCCTGATGTCAGATGCAGCTGATCTGTCACACGCCGGGCAGCACTTCCCCAAGTCTCCTCTCCATACATCATTACATGTATAATCCCACTGATAGTGTCCAGTATATACAACGTACACATCACAGCTATACTTACTCTACTACAAAGTATACACTGATACAACGTACATATTACATCTATAGTGACACTGATACACTGTATACATTACATCTATAGTGACACTGATACACTGTATATTACAGCTATAGTGACACTGATACAATGTATATATTACAGCTATAGTGACACTGATACACTGTATATATTACATCTATAGTGACACTGATACACTGTATATATTACAGCTATAGTGACACTGATACACTGTATATATTACATCTATAGTGACACTGATACACTGTATATATTACATCTATAGTGACACTGATACACTGTATATATTACATCTATAGTGACACCTATACACTGTATATATTACATCTATAGTGACACTGATACACTGTATATATTACATCTATAGTGACACTGATACAATGTATATATTACAGCTATAGTGACACTGATACACTGTATATATTACATCTATAGTGACACTGATACAATGTATATATTACATCTATAGTGACACGGATACACTGTATATATTACATCTATAGTGACACTGATACACTGTATATATTACATCTATAGTGACACGGATACACTGTATATATTACATCTATAGTGACACTGATACACTGTATATATTACATCTATAGTGACACGGATACACTGTATATATTACATCTATAGTGACACTGATACACTGTATACATTACATCTATAGTGACACTGATACACTGTATATATTACATCTATAGTGACACTGATACACTGTATATATTACATCTATAGTGACCCTGATACACTGTATATATTACATCTATAGTGACACGGATACACTGTATATATTACATCTATAGTGACACTGATACACTGTATATATTACATCTATAGTGACACTGATACACTGTATATATTACATCTATAGTGACACTGATACAATGTATATATTACATCTATAGTGACACTGATACACTGTATATATTACATCTATAGTGACACTGATACACTGTATATATTACATCTATAGTGACACTGATACACTGTATATATTACATCTATAGTGACACTGATACAATGTATATATTACATCTATAGTGACACTGATACACTGTATATATTACATCTATAGTGACCCTGATACACTGTATATATTACATCTATAGTGACACTGATACACTGTATGTATTACATCTATAGTGACACTGATACACTGTATATATTACATCTATAGTGACACTGATACACTGTATATATTACATCTATAGTGACCCTGATACACTGTATATATTACATCTATAGTGACCCTGATACACTGTATATATTACAGCTATAGTGACACTGATACACTGTATATATTACATCTATAGTGACACGGATACACTGTATATATTACATCTATAGTGACACTGATACACTGTATATATTACATCTATAGTGACACGGATACACTGTATATATTACATCTATAGTGACACTGATACACTGTATACATTACATCTATAGTGACACTGATACACTGTATATATTACATCTATAGTGACCCCGATACACTGTATATATTACATCTATAGTGACACTGATACACTGTATATATTACATCTATAGTGACACTGATACACTGTATATATTACATCTATAGTGACACGGATACACTGTATATATTACATCTATAGTGACACTAATACACTGTATATATTACATCTATAGTGACACTGATACACTGTATATATTACATCTATAGTGACCCTGATACACTGTATATATTACATCTATAGTGACACGGATACACTGTATATATTACATCTATAGTGACACTGATACACTGTATATATTACATCTATAGTGACACTGATACACTGTATATATTACATCTATAGTGACGCTGATACACTGTATATATTACATCTATAGTGACCCTGATACACTGTATATATTACAGCTATAGTGACACTGATACACTGTATATATTACATCTATAGTGACCCTGATACACTGTATATATTACATCTATAGTGACACCTATACACTGTATATATTACATCTATAGTGACACTGATACACTGTATATATTACATCTATAGTGACACTGATACACTGTATATATTACATCTATAGTGACACTGATACACTGTATATATCACATCTATAGTGACACTGATACACTGTATATATTACATCTATAGTGACACTGATACACTGTATATATTACATCTATAGTGACACTGATACAATGTATATATTACATCTATAGTGACACGGATACACTGTATATATTACATCTATAGTGACACTGATACACTGTATATATTACATCTATAGTGACACTGATACACTGTATATATTACATCTATAGTGACCCTGGTACACTGTATATATTACATCTATAGTGACACGGATACACTGTATATATTACATCTATAGTGACACTGATACACTGTATATATTACATCTATAGTGACACTGATACACTGTATATATTACATCTATAGTGACGCTGATACACTGTATATATTACATCTATAGTGACCCTGATACACTGTATATATTACAGCTATAGTGACACTGATACACTGTATATATTACATCTATAGTGACACTGATACACTGTATATATTACATCTATAGTGACGCTGATACACTGTATATATTACATCTATAGTGACCCTGATACACTGTATATATTACAGCTATAGTGACACTGATACACTGTATATATTACATCTATAGTGACACTGATACACTGTATATATTACATCTATAGTGACCCTGATACACTGTATATATTACATCTATAGTGACACCTATACACTGTATATATTACATCTATAGTGACACTGATACACTGTATATATTACATCTATAGTGACACTGATACACTGTATATATCACATCTATAGTGACACTGATACACTGTATATACTACATCTATAGTGACACTGATACACTGTATATATTACATCTATAGTGACACCTATACACTGTATATATTACATCTATAGTGACACTGATACACTGTATATATTACATCTATAGTGACCCTGATACACTGTATATATTACATCTATAGTGACACTGATACACTGTATATATTACATCTATAGTGACACTGATACACTGTATATATTACATCTATAGTGACACTGATACAATGTATATATTACATCTATAGTGACACTGATACACTGTATATATTACATCTATAGTGACCCTGATACACTGTATATATTACATCTATAGTGACCCTGATACACTGTATATATTACATCTATAGTGACACTGATACACTGTATATATTACAGCTATAGTGACACTGATACACTGTATATATTACATCTATAGTGACACTGATACACTGTATATATTACATCTATAGTGACACGGATACACTGTATATATTACATCTATAGTGACACGGATACACTGTATATATTACATCTATAGTGACACTGATACAATGTATATATTACATCTATAGTGACCCTGATACACTGTATATATTACATCTATAGTGACACTGATACACTGTATATATTACATCTATAGTGACCCTGATACACTGTATATATTACATCTATAGTGACCCTGATACACTGTATATATTACAGCTATAGTGACACTGATACACTGTATATATTACATCTATAGTGACACTGATACACTGTATATATTACATCTATAGTGACACCTATACACTGTATATATTACATCTATAGTGACACTGATACACTGTATATATTACATCTATAGTGACACTGATACAATGTATATATTACATCTATAGTGACACTGATACACTGTATATATTACATCTATAGTGACGCTGATACACTGTATATATTACATCTATAGTGACACTGATACACTGTATATATTACATCTATAGTGACACTGATACACTGTATATATTACATCTATAGTGACACTGATACACTGTATATATTACATCTATAGTGACACTGATACACTGTATATATTACATCTATAGTGACCCTGATACACTGTATATATTACATCTATAGTGACACTGATACACTGTATATATTACATCTATAGTGACACTGATACAATGTATATATTACATCTATAGTGACACTGATACACTGTATATATTACATCTATAGTGACACTGATACACTGTATATATTACATCTATAGTGACCCTGATACACTGTATATATTACATCTATAGTGACACTGATACACTGTATATATTACATCTATAGTGACCCTGATACACTGTATATATTACAGCTATAGTGACACTGATACACTGTATATATTACATCTATAGTGACCCTGATACACTGTATATATTACATCTATAGTGACACCTATACACTGTATATATTACATCTATAGTGACACTGATACACTGTATATATTACATCTATAGTGACACTGATACACTGTATATATTACATCTATAGTGACACTGATACACTGTATATATTACATCTATAGTGACACGGATACACTGTATATATTACATCTATAGTGACACTGATACACTGTATATATTACATCTATAGTGACCCTGATACACTGTATATATTACATCTATAGTGACACTGATACACTGTATATATTACAGCTATAGTGACACGGATACACTGTATATATTACATCTATAGTGACACTGATACACTGTATATATTACATCTATAGTGACACTGATACGCTGTATATATTACATCTATAGTGACACTGATACACTGTATATATTACATCTATAGTGACACCTATACAGTGTATATATTACATCTATAGTGACCCTGATACACTGTATATATTACATCTATAGTGACACTGATACACTGTATATATTACATCTATAGTGACCCTGATACACTGTATATATTACATCTATAGTGACCCTGATACACTGTATATATTACATCTATAGTGACACTGATACACTGTATATATTACATCTATAGTGACACTGATACAATGTATATATTACATCTATAGTGACACTGATACAATGTATATATTACATCTATAGTGACACTGATACACTGTATATATTACATCTATAGTGACACGGATACACTGTATATATTACATCTATAGTGACACTGATACACTGTATATATTACATCTATAGTGACACTGATACACTGTATATATTACATCTATAGTGACACTGATACACTGTATATATTACATCTATAGTGACACTGATACACTGTATATATTACATCTATAGTGACCCTGATACACTGTACATATTACAGATATAGTGACCCTGATACACTGTATATATTACATCTATAGTGACACTGATACACTGTACATATTACATCTATAGTGACACTGATACAATGTATATATTACAGCTATAGTGACCCTGATACACTGTATATATTACATCTATAGTGACACTGATACAATGTATATATTACATCTATAGTGACGCTGATACACTATATATTACATCTATAGTGACGCTGATACGCTGTATATATTACATCTATAGTGACCCTGATACACTGTATATATTACATCTATAGTGACCCTGATACACTGTATATATTACATCTATAGTGACACTGATACACTGTATATATTACATCTATAGTGACACTGATACACTGTATATATTACATCTATAGTGACACTGATACACTGTATATATTACATCTATAGTGACACCTATACACTGTATATATTACATCTATAGTGACACTGATACACTGTATATATTACATCTATAGTGACCCTGATACACTGTATATATTACATCTATAGTGACACTGATACACTGTATATATTACATCTATAGTGACACTGATACACTGTATATATTACATCTATAGTGACACTGATACACTGTATATATTACATCTATAGTGACCCTGATACACTGTATATATTACATCTATAGTGACACTGATACACTGTATATATTACATCTATAGTGACCCTGATACACTGTATATATTACATCTATAGTGACCCTGATACACTGTATATATTACATCTATAGTGACACTGATACACTGTATATATTACAGCTATAGTGACACTGATACACTGTATATATTACATCTATAGTGACGCTGATGAACTGTATATATTACATCTATAGTGACCCTGATACACTGTATATATTACATCTATAGTGACACTGATACACTGTATATATTACATCTATAGTGACACTGATACACTGTATATATTACATCTATAGTGACACCTATACACTGTATATATTACATCTATAGTGACGCTGATACGCTGTATATATTACATCTATAGTGACCCTGATACACTGTATATATTACATCTATAGTGACACTGATACACTGTATATATTACATCTATAGTGACACTGATACACTGTATATATTACATCTATAGTGACACCTATACACTGTATATATTACATCTATAGTGACCCTGATACACTGTATATATTACATCTATAGTGACACTGATACACTGTATATATTACATCTATAGTGACACTGATACACTGTATATATTACAGCTATAGTGACGCTGATACACTGTATATATTACATCTATAGTGACACTGATACACTATATATATTACAGCTATAGTGACACTGATACACTGTATATATCACATCTATAGTGACACTGATACACTGTATATATTACATCTATAGTGACACTGATACACTGTATATATTACATCTATAGTGACACTGATACACTGTATATATTACATCTATAGTGACCCTGATACACTGTACATATTACAGCTATAGTGACCCTGATACACTGTATATATTACATCTATAGTGACACTGATACACTGTACATATTACATCTATAGTGACACTGATACAATGTATATATTACAGCTATAGTGACCCTGATACACTGTATATATTACATCTATAGTGACACTGATACAATGTATATATTACATCTATAGTGACGCTGATACACTATATATTACATCTATAGTGACGCTGATACGCTGTATATATTACATCTATAGTGACCCTGATACACTGTATATATTACATCTATAGTGACCCTGATACACTGTATATATTACATCTATAGTGACACTGATACACTGTATATATTACATCTATAGTGACACTGATACAATGTATATATTACATCTATAGTGACACTGATACACTGTATATATTACATCTATAGTGACACTGATACACTGTATATATTACAGCTATAGTGACCCTGATACACTGTATATATTACATCTATAGTGACACTGATACACTGTATATATTACATCTATAGTGACCCTGATACACTGTATATATTACAGCTATAGTGACACTGATACACTGTATATATTACAGCTATAGTGACACTGATACACTGTATATATTACATCTATAGTGACCCTGATACACTGTATATATTACATCTATAGTGACACTGATACACTGTATATATTACATCTATAGTGACCCTGATACACTGTATATATTACATCTATAGTGACACTGATACACTGTATATATTACAGCTATAGTGACACTGATACACTGTATATATTACATCTATAGTGACACTGATACACTGTATATATTACAGCTATAGTGACCCTGATACACTGTATATATTACATCTATAGTGACACTGATACACTGTATATATTACATCTATAGTGACACTGATACACTGTATATATTACATCTATAGTGACACTGATACACTGTATATATTACATCTATAGTGACACTGATACACTGTATATATTACATCTATAGTGACACCTATACACTGTATATATTACATCTATAGTGACACTGATACACTGTATATATTACATCTATAGTGACCCTGATACACTGTATATATTACATCTATAGTGACCCTGATACACTGTATATATTACATCTATAGTGACACTGATACACTGTATATATTACATCTATAGTGACCCTGATACACTGTATATATTACATCTATAGTGACCCTGATACACTGTATATATTACATCTATAGTGACACTGATACACTGTATATATTACAGCTATAGTGACACTGATACACTGTATATATTACATCTATAGTGACGCTGATGAACTGTATATATTACATCTATAGTGACCCTGATACACTGTATATATTACATCTATAGTGACACTGATACACTGTATATATTACATCTATAGTGACCCTGATACACTGTATATATTACATCTATAGTGACACTGATACACTGTATATATTACATCTATAGTGACACTGATACACTGTATATATTACATCTATAGTGACACCTATACACTGTATATATTACATCTATAGTGACGCTGATACGCTGTATATATTACATCTATAGTGACCCTGATACACTGTATATATTACATCTATAGTGACACTGATACACTGTATATATTACATCTATAGTGACACTGATACACTGTATATATTACATCTATAGTGACACCTATACACTGTATATATTACATCTATAGTGACCCTGATACACTGTATATATTACATCTATAGTGACCCTGATACACTGTATATATTACATCTATAGTGACACTGATACACTGTATATATTACATCTATAGTGACACTGATACACTGTATATATTACAGCTATAGTGACGCTGATACACTGTATATATTACATCTATAGTGACACTGATACACTATATATATTACAGCTATAGTGACACTGATACACTGTATATATCACATCTATAGTGACACTGATACACTGTATATATTACATCTATAGTGACACTGATACACTGTATATATTACATCTATAGTGACACCTATACAGTGTATATATTACATCTATAGTGACGCTGATACGCTGTATATATTACATCTATAGTGACCCTGATACACTGTATATATTACATCTATAGTGACACTGATACACTGTATATATTACATCTATAGTGACACTGATACACTGTATATATTACATCTATAGTGACACCTATACACTGTATATATTACATCTATAGTGACCCTGATACACTGTATATATTACATCTATAGTGACCCTGATACACTGTATATATTACATCTATAGTGACACTGATACACTGTATATATTACATCTATAGTGACACTGATACACTGTATATATTACAGCTATAGTGACGCTGATACACTGTATATATTACATCTATAGTGACA
The DNA here is from genome assembly GCF_040894005.1 of Engystomops pustulosus. Taxonomy (NCBI): domain Eukaryota; kingdom Metazoa; phylum Chordata; class Amphibia; order Anura; family Leptodactylidae; genus Engystomops; species Engystomops pustulosus. The sequence continues at coordinate 271,849 of NW_027285016.1, read as the reverse complement.
CTGATACACTATATATATTACAGCTATAGTGACACTGATACACTGTATATATCACATCTATAGTGACACTGATACACTGTATATATTACATCTATAGTGACACTGATACACTGTATATATTACATCTATAGTGACACTGATACACTGTATATATTACATCTATAGTGACACTGATACAATGTATATATTACATCTATAGTGACACTGATACACTGTATATATTACATCTATAGTGACACTGATACAATGTATATATTACAGCTATAGTGACACTGATACACTGTATATATTACATCTATAGTGACACTGATACACTGTATATATTACATCTATAGTGACACCTATACACTGTATATATTACATCTATAGTGACCCTGATACACTGTATACATTACATCTATAGTGACACTGATACACTGTATATATTACATCTATAGTGACACTGATACACTGTATATATTACATCTATAGTGACACCTATACACTGTATATATTACATCTATAGTGACACTGATACAATGTATATATTACAGCTATAGTGACACTGATACACTGTATATATTACATCTATAGTGACACTGATACACTGTATATATTACATCTATAGTGACACCTATACACTGTATATATTACATCTATAGTGACCCTGATACACTGTATACATTACATCTATAGTGACACTGATACACTGTATATATTACATCTATAGTGACACTGATACACTGTATATATTACATCTATAGTGACACCTATACACTGTATATATTACAGCTATAGTGACACTGATACACTGTATATATTACATCTATAGTGACACTGATACAATGTATATATTACAGCTATAGTGACACTGATACACTGTATATATTACATCTATAGTGACACCGATACATTGTATATATTACATCTATAGTGACACCTATACACTGTATATATTACATCTATAGTGACACTGATACACTGTATACATTACATCTATAGTGACACTGATACACTGTATATATTACATCTATAGTGACCCTGATGCACTGTATATATTACATCTATAGTGACACTGATACACTGTATATATTACATCTATAGTGACACTGATGCACTGTATATATTACATCTATAGTGACACTGATACACTGTATATATTACATCTATAGTGACACTGATACACTGTATATATTACATCTATAGTGACACTGATACAATGTATATATTACATCTATAGTGACACTGATACAATGTATATATTACATCTATAGTGACCCTGATACACTGTATATATTACATCTATAGTGACACTGATACACTGTATATATTACATCTATAGTGACCCTGATACACTGTATATATTACATCTATAGTGACACTGATACACTGTATATATTACAGCTATAGTGACACCTATACACTGTATATATAACTATCATTTTAGGTTACAGTCACAAGTTCCTAATGCAATGTAGATTTTACATATGAGGTACAATGCGGATACAATGTAGTAATCTCCGGGCATTGGATGACTATTCTATGGATGTAGAGATATGTCAGTGCAGTATTTTGTGTTTCTGGAACATTTCAGAAGTGACTTTTGGAGTTGGATTCACACGGTCGCCCCTTGTATACTCTGTGGGGACATGGAGCAGACCTGCAGAGCGTTGTCACTGAGCTCATGGCTCTGCAGATCATTACATCTCATTATCATTATGGAGAAGCCATTGCACTGTTATCCCAGATTGAATGGAGAAGTTATATAATTTCTATGAGTGATGATGGACATGTGTACATCATCAGATGCTGATTCCACTAGCGCTGGTCCTTATAGATTGTATACTGCCCCAATCTTACATGTGTAAATCTACTTTTGGGATATTAGTAGCAATTTGTTTAAAGCCCCTGTATACAGTTTGTATGTGTTTACCGCGTGTCCCTACAATGTGACGTGTAGGGGCCTATTTCCTTCTGCGTCCTGCAGGATCCTGTTGACAGTCAGTTCCTGTGTGTCCGACCTATAGAAACTTCCACATGTTTTGCTTTTAACCGTTTGTGTGCCGCTTGTAGTGAGCAGCATGGAAGGGACAACCACAAAGTCCCAGTGATAAGAATCTGACTGGCAGGAAAGAAAAGCCTCGTCTGCTGCATCTGCTAATGATCCCCAGTCAGGAATTTCTGCCCCAGGCAGGAGGTGTAAACAAACAACTTAGAGGGAGACATTTAAAGGGGAAGTAAAGATGGCTGCCGCTGGCCGGGGAGCTGCCATTGGAGGCTTTATTTTTGGCCGCTTGTCATTGAGTCCGTTCTGGGGCTGAGACGCAGATTAGAGAGGGACCCGGCTGCAGACAGAGCGCCTTTTGTCTTCCCGGGACAATGACGCTGGCCGGGGATTGGCCGCCTTTGGTCTTGCTCGTCTGTTTCCGTTCTGTTTAGAGAAAAACACAAACACAAGAGCTGCCAGTTCATGGAGGGACAACGGGGGGACCACAGAGAGGAGACCCCCCCTCATTATATCACAACTGAAGTATATGTCCCGAATATACCCTATATGCAACAATAATAATGCCACACTGTATAGCAAATATAGTATATAGTAATCTAGTAGACAAAAAGAAGCAACACAACAATGTAAAATTAAAAAGCATAAAAAGACCATATTCACCCTATTGTTGCGTTTCAGCTGCTATTCATAAGGCTTTTTCAAGTCTTGTATAGAATATCTGCACAAAAATTCAGCGCCAGGATAAGATATGTGTCTGTTCTTGGGTAACGTTGGGTGAGGCACTAGGTGACAGTCCCTTCCTCCTGTGCAGTCCCTTCCTCCTGTGCAGTCCCTTCCTCCTGTGCAGTCCCTTCCTCCTGTGCAGCCCCTTCCTTCTGTGCAGTCCCTTCCTCCTGTGCAGCCCCTTCCTCCTGTGCAGTCCCTTCCTCCTGTGCAGCCCCTTCCTCCTGTGCAGTCTCTTCCTCCTGCGCAGTCCCTTCCTCCTGTGCAGCCCCTTCCTCCTGCGCAGCCCCTTCCTCCTGTGCAGCCCCTTCCTCCTGTGCAGCCCCTTCCTCCTGTGCAGCCCCTTCCTTCTGTGCAGCCCCTTCCTCCTGTGCAGTCTCTTCCTGTGCAGTCCCTTCCTCCTGTGCAGCCCCTTCCTCCTGTGCAGCCCCTTCCTCCTGTGCAGTCCCTTCCTGTGCAGTCCCTTCCTCCTGTGCAGCCCCTTCCTCCTGTGCAGCCCCTTCCTCCTGTGCAGCCCCTTCCTCCTGTGCAGTCCCTTCCTGTGCAGTCCCTTCCTCCTGTGCAGCCCCTTCCTCCTGTGCAGTCTCTTCCTCCTGTGCAGCCCCTTCCTCCTGTGCAGCCTCTTCCTTCTGTGCAGTCCCTTCCTCCTGTGCAGCCCCTTCCTCCTGTGCAGTCCTTTCCTCCTGTGCAGCCCCTTCCTCCTGTGCAGCCCCTTCCTCCTGTGCAGTCTCTTCCTCCTGTGCAGCCCCTTCCTCCTGTGCAGCCCCTTCCTCCTGCGCAGCCCCTTCCTCCTGTGCAGCCCCTTCCTCCTGTGCAGTCTCTTCCTCCTGTGCAGTCCCTTCCTCCTGTGCAGTCTCTTCCTCCTGTGCAGCCCCTTCCTCCTGTGCAGCCCCTTCCTCCTGCGCATCCCCTTCCTCCTGCGCAGCCCCTTCCTCCTGTGCAGTCCCTTCCTCCTGTGCAGTCCCTTCCTCCTGTGCAGTCTCTTCCTCCTGTGCAGTCCCTTCCTCCTGTGCAGCCCCTTCCTGCTGTGCAGTCCCTTCCTCCTGTGCAGTCCCTTCCTCCTGTGCAGCCCCTTCCTCCTGCGCAGCCCCTTCCTCCTGCGCAGCCCCTTCTCCTGTGCAGCCCCTTCCTCCTGTGCAGTCTCTTCCTCCTGTGCAGCCCCTTCCTCCTGTGCAGCCCCTTCCTGCTGTGCAGTCCCTTCCTCCTGTGCAGCCCCTTCCTCCTGCGCAGCCCCTTCCTCCTGCGCAGTCCCTTCCTCCTGCGCAGTCCCTTCCTCCTGCGCAGTCCGTTCCTCCTGTGCAGCCTCTTCCTCCTGTGCAGCCCCTTCCTCCTGTGCAGCCCCTTCCTCCTGTGCAGTCTCTTCCTCCTGTGCAGCCCCTTCCTCCTGTGCAGTCTCTTCCTCCTGTGCAGCCCCTTCCTCCTGTGCAGTCTCTTCCTCCTGCGCAGCCCCTTCCTCCTGTGCAGCCCCTTCCTCCTGTGCAGCCCCTTCCTCCTGTGCAGCCCCTTCCTCCTGTGCAGTCTCTTCCTCCTGTGCAGTCTCTTCCTCCTGTGCAGCCCCTTCCTCCTGTGCAGTCTCTTCCTCCTGTGCAGCCCCTTCCTCCTGTGCAGCCCCTTCCTCCTGTGCAGTCTCTTCCTCCTGTGCAGCCCCTTCCTCCTGTGCAGCCCCTTCCTCCTGTGCAGTCTCTTCCTCCTGCGCAGCCCCTTCCTCCTGTGCAGCCCCTTCCTCCTGTGCAGCCCCTTCCTCCGGTGCAGTCTCTTCCTCCTGTGCAGTCTCTTCCTCCTGTGCAGTCTCTTCCTCCTGTGCAGCCCCTTCCTCCTGTGCAGTCCCTTCCTCCTGTGCAGTCTCTTCCTCCTGTGCAGCCCCTTCCTCCTGTGCAGTCTCTTCCTCCTGTGCAGCCCCTTCCTCCTGTGCAGTCTCTTCCTCCTGTGCAGCCCCTTCCTCCTGTGCAGCCTCTTCCTCCTGTGCAGCCCCTTCCTCCTGTGCAGTCCCTTCCTCCTGTGCAGTCTCTTCCTCCTGTGCAGTCTCTTCCTCCTGTGCAGCCCCTTCCTCCTGTGCAGTCTCTTCCTCCTGCGCAGCCCCTTCCTCCTGCGCAGCCCCTTCCTCCTGCGCAGCCCCTTCCTCCTGTGCAGCCCCTTCCTCCTGTGCAGCCCCTTCCTCCTGTGCAGTCTCTTCCTCCTGTGCAGTCTCTTCCTCCTGTGCAGCCCCTTCCTCCTGTGCAGTCTCTTCCTCCTGTGCAGCCCCTTCCTCCTGTGCAGCCCCTTCCTCCTGTGCAGTCTCTTCCTCCTGTGCAGCCCCTTCCTCCTGTGCAGTCTCTTCCTCCTGCGCAGCCCCTTCCTCCTGTGCAGTCTCTTCCTCCTGCGCAGCCCCTTCCTCCTGTGCAGCCCCTTCCTCCTGTGCAGTCTCTTCCTCCTGTGCAGTCTCTTCCTCCTGTGCAGCCCCTTCCTCCTGTGCAGTCCCTTCCTCCTGTGCAGTCTCTTCCTCCTGTGCAGCCCCTTCCTCCTGTGCAGTCTCTTCCTCCTGTGCAGCCCCTTCCTCCTGTGCAGTCTCTTCCTCCGGTGCAGCCCCTTCCTCCTGTGCAGCCTCTTCCTCCTGTGCAGCCCCTTCCTCCTGTGCAGTCCCTTCCTCCTGTGCAGTCTCTTCCTCCTGTGCAGTACCCTCCCCCCCCCCCCCCCCCCCCGTGCAGTCTGATTTTTCTGATTCATCCATTTCCTTCTATAGTTCTGTCTATTTTTTACTACTTTTTCTAATCAGGTTTTGGATGAAATCTTGTTTTTTGTAAAACATACGCCCCCCTCCCCCCCTTGCATCCCCCTTCTGTTTTATTTTGCACCTTTCCTGTGGCCATGATTTTTGTCTTTGACCTATGACCTCAGGTCATGCGCTGCCCCTTGTAGTTATCACTTGGGGGATGCGGGACATTCCTCAGCAGGAGATGCTGTCTAGACAGATAACAAGGGTCCACGTCTCAGGTGAGAGCCCCAGCTTGCGGACCCCCAGGCACATTATTACCTTTATTGCAGTATTTTATCACTTTCTCAGGGCAGTGTCATTCCTCACACTGCTGTGCTCTCTGCAGCCAGTGCTATGTATTGTCCCTGGAGAGATGTGTAATCAGACCTCACACTGCTGTGCTCTGTGTTCTCTGCAGCCAGTGTTATGTATTGTCCCTGGAGAGATGTGTAATCAGAACTCACACTGCTGTGCTCTGTGCTCTCTGCAGCCAGTGCTATGTATTGTCCCTGGAGAGATGTGTAATCAGACCTCACACTGCTGTGCTCTGTGCTCTCTGCAGCCAGTGTTATGTATTGTCCCTGGAGAGATGTGTAATCAGACCTCACACTGCTGTGCTCTGTGTTCTCTGCAGCCAGTGTTATGTATTGTCCCTGGAGAGATGTGTAATCAGACCTCACACTGCTGTGCTCTGTGCTCTCTGCAGCCAGTGTTATGTATTGTCCCTGGAGAGATGTGTAATCAGACTTCACACTGCTGTGCTCTGTGCTCTGTGCAGTTAGTGTTATGTATTGTCCCTGGAGAGATGTGTAATCAGACCTCACACTGCTGTGCTCTGTGCTCTCTGCAGCCAGTGTTATGTACTGTCCCTGGAGAGATGTGTAATCAGACCTCACACTGCTGTGCTCTGTGCTCTCTGCAGCCAGTGTTATGTATTGTCCCTGGAGAGATGTGTAATCAGACCTCACACTGCTGTGCTCTGTGCTCTCTGCAGCCAGTGTTATGTACTGTCCCTGGAGAGATGTGTAATCAGACCTCACACTGCTGTGCTCTGTGCTCTCTGCAGCCAGTGTTATGTACTGTCTCTGGAGAGATATGTAATCAGACCTCACACTGCTGTGCTCTGTGCTCTGTGCAGCCAGTGTTATGTATTGTCCCTGGAGAGATGTGTAATCAGGCCTCACACTGCGGTGCTCTGTGCTCTCTGCAGCCAGTGTTATGTATTGTCCCTGGAGAGATGTGTAATCAGACTTCACACTGCTGTGCTCTGTGCTCTGTGCAGCCAGTGTTATGTATTGTCCCTGGAGAGATGTGTAATCATACCTCACACTGATGTGCTCTGTGCTCTCTGCAGCCAGTGTTATGTATTGTCCCTGGAGAGATGTGTAATCAGTCCTCACACTGCTGTGCTCTCTGCAGCCAGTGTTATGTATTGTCCCTGGAGAGATGTGTAATCAGACCTCACACTGCTGTGCTCTGTGCTCTCTGCAGCCAGTGTTATGTATTATCCCTGGAGAGATGTGTAATCAGACCTCACACTGCTGTGCTCTGTGCTCTCTGCAGCCAGTGTTATGTATTGTCCCTGGAGAGATGTGTAATCAGACTTCACACTGCTGTGCTCTGTGCTCTCTGCAGCCAGTGTTATGTATTATCCCTGGAGAGATGTGTAATCAGACCTCACACTGCTGTGCTCTGTGCTCTCTGCAGCCAGTGTTATGTATGGTCCCTGGAGAGATGTGTAATCAGACCTCACACTGCTGTGCTCTGTGCTCTCTGCAGCCAGTGTTATGTATTGTCCCTGGAGAGATGTGTAATCAGACCTCACACTGCTGTGCTCTGTGCTCTCTGCAGCCAGTGTTATGTATTATCCCTGGAGAGATGTGTAATCAGACCTCACACTGCTGTGCTCTCTGCAGCCAGTGTTATGTATTGTCCCTGGAGAGATGTGTAATCAGACCTCACACTGCTGTGCTCTGTGCTCTCTGCAGCCAGTGTTATGTAATATCCCTGGAGAGATGTGTAATCAGACCTCACACTGCTGTGCTCTGTGCTCTCTGCAGCCAGTGTTATGTATTGTCCCTGGAGAGATGTGTAATCAGACCTCACACTGCTGTGCTCTGTGCTCTCTGCAGCCAGTGTTATGTATTGTCCCTGGAGAGATGTGTAATCAGACCTCACACTGCTGTGCTCTGTGCTCTCTGCAGCCAGTGTTATGTATTGTCTCTGGAGAGATGTGTAATCACACCTCACACTGCTGTGCTCTGTGCTCTGTGCAGCCAGTGTTATGTATTGTCCCTGGAGAGATGTGTAATCATACCTCACACTGCTGTGCTCTGTGCTCTCTGCAGCCAGTGTTATGTATTGTCCCTGGGGAGATGTGTAATCAGATCTCACACTGCTGTGCTCTGTGCTCTCTGCAGCCAGTGTTATGTATTGTCCCTGGAGAGATGTGTAATCAGACCTCACACTGCTGTGCTCTGTGCTCTCTGCAGCCAGTGTTATGTATTGTCCCTGGAGAGATGTGTAATCAGACTTCACACTGCTGTGCTCTGTGCTCTGTGCAGTTAGTGTTATGTATTGTCCCTGGAGAGATGTGTAATCAGACCTCACACTGCTGTGCTCTGTGCTCTGTGCAGCCAGTGTTATGTATTGTCCCTGGAGAGATGTGTAATCAGGCCTCACACTGCGGTGCTCTGTGCTCTCTGCAGCCAGTGTTATGTATTGTCCCTGGAGAGATGTGTAATCATACCTCACACTGATGTGCTCTGTGCTCTCTGCAGCCAGTGTTATGTATTGTCCCTGGAGAGATGTGTAATCAGTCCTCACACTGCTGTGCTCTCTGCAGCCAGTGTTATGTATTGTCCCTGGAGAGATGTGTAATCAGACCTCACACTGCTGTGCTCTGTGCTCTCTGCAGCCAGTGTTATGTATTATCCCTGGAGAGATGTGTAATCAGACCTCACACTGCTGTGCTCTGTGCTCTCTGCAGCCAGTGTTATGTATTGTCCCTGGAGAGATGTGTAATCAGACTTCACACTGCTGTGCTCTGTGCTCTCTGCAGCCAGTGTTATGTATTATCCCTTGAGAGATGTGTAATCAGACCTCACACTGCTGTGCTCTGTGCTCTCTGCAGCCAGTGTTATGTATGGTCCCTGGAGAGATGTGTAATCAGACCTCACACTGCTGTGCTCTGTGCTCTCTGCAGCCAGTGTTATGTATTGTCCCTGGAGAGATGTGTAATCAGACCTCACACTGCTGTGCTCTGTGCTCTCTGCAGCCAGTGTTATGTATTATCCCTGGAGAGATGTGTAATCAGACCTCACACTGCTGTGCTCTCTGCAGCCAGTGTTATGTATTGTCCCTGGAGAGATGTGTAATCAGACCTCACACTGCTGTGCTCTGTGCTCTCTGCAGCCAGTGTTATGTAATATCCCTGGAGAGATGTGTAATCAGACCTCACACTGCTGTGCTCTGTGCTCTCTGCAGCCAGTGTTATGTATTGTCCCTGGAGAGATGTGTAATCAGACCTCACACTGCTGTGCTCTGTGCTCTCTGCAGCCAGTGTTATGTATTGTCCCTGGAGAGATGTGTAATCAGACCTCACACTGCTGTGCTCTGTGCTCTCTGCAGCCAGTGTTATGTATTGTCTCTGGAGAGATGTGTAATCACACCTCACACTGCTGTGCTCTGTGCTCTGTGCAGCCAGTGTTATGTATTGTCCCTGGAGAGATGTGTAATCATACCTCACACTGCTGTGCTCTGTGCTCTCTGCAGCCAGTGTTATGTATTGTCCCTGGGGAGATGTGTAATCAGATCTCACACTGCTGTGCTCTGTGCTCTCTGCAGCCAGTGTTATGTATTGTCCCTGGAGAGATGTGTAATCAGACCTCACACTCCTGTGCTCTGTGCTCTCTGCAGCCAGTGTTATGTATTGTCTCTGGAGAGATGTGTAATCACACCTCACACTGCTGTGCTCTGTGCTCTGTGCAGCCAGTGTTATGTATTGTCCCTGGAGAGATGTGTAATCAGACCTCACACTGCTGTGCTCTGTGCTCTCTGCAGCCAGTGTTATGTATTGTCCCTGGAGAGATGTGTAATCAGACCTCACACTGCTGTGCTCTGTGCTCTCTGCAGCCAGTGTTATGTATTGTCCCTGGAGAGATGTGTAATCATACCTCACACTGCTGTGCTCTGTGCTCTCTGCAGCCAGTGTTATGTATTGTCCCTGGAGAGATGTGTAATCAGTCCTCACACTGCTGTGCTCTGTGCTCTCTGCAGCCAGTGTTATGTATTATCCCTGGAGAGATGTGTAATCAGACCTCACACTGCTGTGCTCTGTGCTCTCTGCAGCCAGTGTTATGTATTGTCCCTGGAGAGATGTGTAATCAGACTTCACACTGCTGTGCTCTGTGCAGCCAGTGTTATGTATTGTCCCTGGAGAGATGTGTAATCATACCTCACACTGCTGTGCTCTGTGCTCTCTGCAGCCAGTGTTATGTATTGTCCCTGGAGAGATGTGTAATCAGTCCTCACACTGCTGTGCTCTGTGCTCTCTGCAGCCAGTGTTATGTATTATCCCTGGAGAGATGTGTAATCAGACCTCACACTGCTGTGCTCTGTGCTCTCTGCAGCCAGTGTTATGTATTGTCCCTGGAGAGATGTGTAATCAGACTTCACACTGCTGTGCTCTGTGCTCTGTGCAGCCAGTGTTATGTATTATCCCTGGAGAGATGTGTAATCAGACCTCACACTGCTGTGCTCTGTGCTCTCTGCAGCCAGTGTTATATATTGTCCCTGGAGAGGTGTGTAATCAGACCTCACACTGCTGTGCTCTGTGCTCTCTGCAGCCAGTGTTATGTATTGTCCCTGGAGAGATGTGTAATCAGACCTCACACTGCTGTGCTCTGTGCTCTCTGTAGCCAGTGTTAAGTATTGTCCCTGGAGAGATGTGTAATCAGACCTCACACTGCTGTGCTCTGTGCTCTCTGCAGCCAGTGTTATGTATTATACCTGGAGATATGTGTAATCAGACCTCACACTGCTGTGCTCTCTGCAGCCAGTGTTATGTATTGTCCCTGGAGAGATGTGTAATCAGACCTCACACTGCTGTGCTCTGTGCTCTCTGCAGCCAGTGTTATGTATTGTCCCTGGAGAGATGTGTAATCAGTCCTCACACTGCTGTGCTCTGTGCTCTCTGCAGACAGTGTTATGTATTATCCCTGGAGAGATGTGTAATCAGACCTCACACTGCTGTGCTCTCTGCAGCCAGTGTTATGTATTGTCCCTGGAGAGATGTGTAATCAGACCTCACACTGCTGTGCTCTGTGCTCTCTGCAGCCAGTGTTATGTATTGTCCCTGGAGGGATGTGTAATCAGACCTCACACTGCTGTGCTCTGTGCTCTCTTCACCCAGTGTTATCTATTGTCCCTGGAGAGATGTGTAATCATACCTCACACTGCTGTACTCTGTGCTCTCTGCAGCCAGTGTTATGTATTGTCCCTGGGGAGATGTGTAATCAGATCTCACACTGCTGTGCTCTGTGCTCTCTGCAGCCAGTGTTATGTATTGTCCCTGGAGAGATGTGTAATCAGACCTCACACTCCTGTGCTCTGTGTCCCTGGAGAGATGTGTAATCAGACCTCACACTGCTGTGCTCTGTGCTCTCTGCAGCCAGTGATATGTAGTGTCCCTGGAGAGATGTGTAATCAGACCTCACACTGCTGTGCTCTGTGCTCTCTGCAGCCAGTGTTATGTATTGTCCCTGGAGAGATGTGTAATCAGACCTCACACTGCTGCGCTCTGTGCTCTCTGCATGCAGCCAGTGTTATGTACTGTCCCTGGAGAGATGTGTAATCAGACCTCACACTGCTGTGTTCTGTGCTCTGTGCAGCCAGTGTTATATATTGTCCCTGGAGAGATGTGTAATCAGTCCTCACACTGCTGTGTTCTGTGCTCTGTGCAGCCAGTGTTATGTACTGTCCCTGGAGAGATGTGTAATCAGACCTCACACTGCTGTGCTCTGTGCTCTCTGCAGCCAGTTCTATGTATTGTCCCTGGAGAGATGTGTAATCAGACCTCACACTGCTGTGCTCTGTGCTCTCTGCAGCCAGTGTTATGTATTGTCCCTGGAGAGATGTGTAATCAGACCTCACACTGCTGTGCTCTGTGCTCTCTGCAGCCAGTGTTATGTATTGTCCCTGGAGAGATGTGTAATCAGACCTCACACTGCTGTGCTCTGTGCTCTCTGCAGCCAGTGTTTTGTATTGTGCCTGGAGAGATGTGTAATCAGAACTCACACTGCTGTGCTCTGTGCTCTCTGCAGCAAGTATTAGGTATTGTCCCTGGAGAGATGTGTAATCAGACCTCACACTGCTGTGCTCTGTGCTCTCTGCAGCCAGTGTTATGTA